>NC_132939.1:8617500-8915000 GCF_034638445.1 Ciconia boyciana
ATATGAGGGAGGCCAGGTTTGTAGAGAAAGGCAATGCCTTTCATTAGGCCACATGATATAGTACGAATAAATGAACAAGTATGAACTTAGAATAAGCTAGCCTATGCTCATGTAATGTGGGATACTTTGTCTAACTCATGGTGAATAAAATCCTCTACTTTCTGTAAGTTAATGCCATTTCTCCAGTCCTTAGGTTTAGTCTAAAAGATAAACTTATTTCTCTGTCGTTGTCTTGAATCACTTCATGAAAAAGCATCACCTCTTTCTTGCTTACTTCAAGGTTTGGGGGGTTTTTTTGCATTTCTCTCTTTTTTTTTTAAATGCCTAAAAATAGTCATCCCACAACATAATGGACACAAAAGACCTTAGGTATTATTGGGTTTACATACACATTCCACCATTTAAACAAATGAGGGAGGAAGGCAGTTAATGCTGGCAGTTAATGTAATCACCAGGTGTTCTGCAATTGTGAAGAGATCTGTAACTCTCTCCAGTTTCAAAGTTCTCTATACTCTTTCTTTCTTTGTTTCTCTCCCAGCACCACCTTTAATAACAGATTGGAACATAATTCTGAGTCTGAATTAATTACATGTAGTGACACAGAAAGCTTGGTTTTATATAGCCAAAATTTCATCTTTGAACAGAATATCTGAGTGCATGAATACTTTTCACAGGCAAAATATAGAGTGCTCTTAGACACACTTTCTCACATCCAGTATTTGTATGACTTCTGACTCAAAAATAAGATGTTCCAAGTTGGACTCTAGGCTGGCCTAGGCTGGGTAAAGCTTTTTATACAAAGAGTTCTGAACCCCATATATGAATTTTTATAAATAAATATAAACAGTAGTGGATTTCAGACAACAGTTAATGCAGTAAATAACTCAGTCGAATGGAGTAGTAGACATTCCAAATGTCTGCTAATTGCAGAACTATTGCTGAGTTCTCAGTTCTGAGAACTAAGCTCAAGATTGGGCCAATTTAGATTATCCTCTCATTAACCTGCACTAGAACCCTTCCTCTCTAGCAATCTGAGTTTCTAACTATAAGTGGCATTCAAAATTACTTACGGTCAGTATCCTTGATGCAGCCTTCCTCTTACTGTGTCTAACAAACTCTCAAACTGTCCCTGGTAATCAAATTGGAATGGGCTTTGTTATGTGATGAGATGGTCTGGCTATCCAGGCCCTCATGTATTTCAATGACTTGGTTTCATTGGTTGTCTTTTTATTCTTTGCTAATGCTGGCAAAGTCTCTATCTAGTGGTTTCATGACCACCAAAGGAAGTGTTTCTTAATACCTTTATGAATTATACCTTCTTCTGAAAACTACTTTGGCTGTAGTTTGTATCTTCAACTAAATGATATGGCATACTACGTTACTCATATACTCTCCCAGCAGCAGCAGAATGACCTATAGTTAAGTTTGTGACCCAGGTGCTGGAGACCTACCTTCAATTCATATTTAATTACAGACAATCTGGGTCCACTTTGAGAAGTCTTCCTCTGTTCTCGCTTTTTTCACATGAATTGCAAATAATTTACTTCCTTTTAACGGAAAGCAGGAATAATTACAGTAATGCTAATCTGCTGTTTGAATATAAATGATGCTAAACATACAAGTATCACAGACAGTCAAATGGACAGGTGGGATTTGGGATACTAGACAATTAAACAAACGTTTCCAGTCAAGTGATCCATTCAGTGTCATGTGGAAGGTCCTTAGCCCTTCAAATAAAGACCATTCGTGGCCCAAGAAATCTCAGTTCTGAAACTTTTTATCAAATAAACCCTGCCTGGCATGGTTGTAGACATAGTATTCAACTTTATGTTGACATATTATAAAGGCTATCATAATAAAAAGAAATAATAATGAATAGAGGGAAAATCCTTGCCTACTTCCAAATACTAATTTTTGGCATCCAGATTTGCTTAATTTCTGTAGCAAGCAAAAACATGTAAGCTATAGATATGTTAATTTCCAATGGTAAAAAATTTCATTTCTAAATTTTTACTTATAATTATAATGTATATTTTCTAGACCATCTAATTTGTTTACACTCAGGTTTTCCAAATGTTCCCCTGCTCAAATTTTATTAGTTGACTTACTATACTTCTTAACTATCTGTATTTCTTCTTTATGCAAAAGAAAGATATACACTATGACTCTCTGACTATGGCCTCTCAAATCACTCATGGCAAGCATTATTAATCCCAAAGAAACACTGGTTTTGGGTGGGTTTTTGCTTTACTATTTTCACAAGAATCAAAATTCTTCCTCCAAAGTCTACTTTCAAGATCTCTTTCACAACTTCATGAGCACAGCATGCAAACTCAGTTCTATTCTCTGGACTAATCCTGACCTGCCATTCACATCTAGGGGTGCAAAGCAGATGTCTGCTAGTTGAGAATTTGTGAGAGCTGCTTTTAACACATAGATTTAATTGATAACTTTGAAGTTAGAGAGCAATAAACAGTGTAATGTATGTATTAGATTTACTGGCCAAATGCATGGGATGCTCTATGAACAGTGCAATGTTCAATACACAAATTACAAAGCCTGAATAATAGGATGCGTATGTGGGAGTGTCGTGGTTTAACCCCAGCCAGCAACTAAGCACCACACAGCTGCTTGCTCACTCCCCCCCGGTGGGATGGGGGAGAGAATCAGAAGAGTAAAAGTGAGAAAACTCGAGGGTTGAGATAAAGACAATTTAGTAGGGAAAGCAAAAGCCGTGCATGCAAGCAAAGCAAAGCAAGGAATTCATTCACTCCTTCCCATGGGCAGGCAGGTGTTCAGCCATCTCCAGGAAAGCAGGGCTCCATCACACATAACAGTTGCTTGGGAAGACAAATGCCATCACTCCAAATGTCCCCCCTTCCTTCTTCTTCCCTGGCTTTATATACTGGGCATGACACCATATGGTATGGAATAGCCCTTGGGCCAGTTTGGATCAACGATCCTGGCTGTGTCCCCTCCCAGCTTCTTGTGCACCTGGCAGAGCATGGGAAGCTGAAAAGTCCTTGATTTAGTATAAGTTCTACTTAGCAACAACTAAAACATCCCTGTGTTATCAACACTGTTTCCGGCACGAATCCAAAACATAGCTCCATACTAGCTACTATAAAGAAAATTAACTCTACCCCAGCCAAAACCAGCACAAGGAGGAGTAAGAAAGTAAAAGAAATTTGGTAGTAGGTAAAGATAAGAACAGAGGTAAAGGATTAAGGAATCTCAAATAAGCAAAGGAAATGATGACAGAAACTGTTAGAACAAAAGAGAGTAGAAATTGAGTAGCACTAACATTTAGGAAACAGGGGAGGGAGATAAAAGGAAAGAAAGGCAAGTAAGGCTCAGAAGTTAACAATAAAAGAAAAAATAAAACATTTAATAGGCTCAAAGAGGCCAGTGGTTGAACACTTAATCAAACACTCCATTGGAAGAAGCCAGTAAACCATAGCCATCTCAGAAAATCCAAATGCTATTCAGAATATTTGAAATAGGAGCAATTAATGTCATGTCATGCTTGACACAAACCATACAGCTTCCTTGCAAAGTGGGGGAACTGAAAAGTTGTGGTTTGACGAGAATTAAAGAGTAAGGCTGGAATAAATATTTGTCAGAGGTCAATGACAGTACAGTCAATACCTGAAGAATATCTAATTTGATCATCATAATACCGCTAGCCTTTAGCAATATCTTTAATTACTTTGAAAGACTTATTAATAGGTAAGGCTCCCAAGGATTTCTCTTTCTTATCCTAAGTGTTCAATATGTCATTAATTTCTTTAGATTTGGACACCTCTACAGTTTTGGTGTAAAAAGAGGTTTTAGCTCTGACTTATGGCTAAAAGTAAATTAATATAGAATGCTCCTGAGAATGCAAAATTCTGCATGCTCTCAGAGCTCATAAAAGTTTAATTCAGCTGTTCTGTCATGCATTGTGTCTGAACATTTCCATTTTCATGGCAAAGTTTCAGAAGTCAAAGCACTTGATAACTAGACAAATATCAGAAATCAATGTCTTAAAAAACATATATTGAAATCTCCTATTAGTGCCATAATTCATTCTCTGTCCAGTTCCATTTTAAACCGGATGCTTCTCAAAAAGTAAAAATAAAACAGGTTTGTATCCCTTGGCTCTCCTCAGCACAAGAGAATTTACCTCAGAACTACCTTGAATATTTGCCTTAAATCCACCAGTCGCCTTAGTTACTCAGGCTCTTTTGAGTCTTAACTGGTTTTAGTGTAGCTTGTCTTTCTATAGACCATAGAGGGGAAAACAGACATTCCCAGACAGCAAAAGTATAATTGGGTCCTGGATGGTAACACATACATGATGAATTATGCTGAGGATGGACTTTCATTAGTACATATGCATGTATGCATATACGTACATATATATAAACACAAAACTGCGTGTATAAGTCAGGAAAGCATCTTTAAAGAGGCCTAAAGGGATGAACCTCTTCAAATCTTTAAAAGTTAATCATGGCGTTAAGTAAACAACACACTTGGCCTGACTTACCAACAAAATGGGTATCCAAATAGCTATTCTGTATTGGGTTGGAAGCTCTTTGAGTTCTGTGCTTCCTTCTCATTAAATTAAAGGCATTTCTGCTTGTCCATGTTCCGAGCTTCTAGATACTACAGAACTAACTACAATAAGTTAATTAAATTGGGGATTTAAAAGTTATTTTCAGGAGATATTTAAATATTTTATGTGTCAAAATAAAAAATAAAAAAAAAACAACAAATCTTGGATTTTACCACTTCATGTTTTTTAAATCTTTGAATGACATAAAACTGGAATGAAATAAAATGAAAACAAACCTCTGCCTACAACCAAATCACCAAAAACCTAGAGTTAGAAAAATGGAACACATGTACATTAAACTAACCATTTTTCTGCTAGTATTTTAGGTGAGATGATGATCAAGAGTGAGTTAATTAAGCCTCTTCAAAACATAGTTCTGCTTTCTTGTTCATTTACTCTTATTTATTCTTCATTACTATAAAAATACACACACATGCACAGTTTGAAGACACTTCCTCTCTCAAATAAAAACATAAAATAAATAGAATTTTTTTAGCAGTTGCTGTAGAATTTCTTTTATCAGGCAAAAGCAAAGAATGATCAATCAAACCTCTGCTTCCATATACCAGTTTCAGTGTAATGCATATAGACTTTGAAAACATGGTATACCTGGTTAGTTATAACACTTTCACTTCCAGTTTCTCACAGACTTTGTTTTCTCTCTAAGACAGTAATTTTATGTTTCCAGTCAAATCACCCAAGAGCATTACTTGTTTGCAGCTGCTATTTCAGTATTAAATGCTTGCAATGCTAAAAGTGGGCATGTTTGTGTAAATACTCTTGAAAAGTGAGGAAACTGCAGATAAATGAAAGCAGCTGAATGATAACAGCAGGGATAGCAGAAGAAAAAGCCATTAGTGGATTCATTAATTTTTACCTTTGGCATTTAGTGCTTCTGATTAATGGCTTTCCTGTAGGCTGCTATTTTCCTCTCAGATATTAAGATGCAAAATATGTGGCAGATAAGAATAAAGTGTTATTACTATTTATGTGTATCCAAAATCCCTACGATATCAGGGATTAAGTCAAAATGCAGACAAATAAAATAGTTAATTTTTTGCACACATCTCATCTTATGAAGAAGGACAGCTCCATAGCACACTTCCATCTATAAAGTTTAAATGTGCATTTAGAAACAAAAATGTCGTGTTTCACATCACCTGTATGTATTTCACAAGTTAAAAAGCATAGATGGCAAGTTCTGCTACAGCCCATGGCGTGCTGGGGAAAAACAGAGTGTAAAATATCCCAGAAGTCTACAGCAGGAGGGAGATGCACTGTATCCAGTTCTGGGCTCCTCAGTGCAAGAGAGACATGGACATACTGCAGAGAGTCCAATGAAGGCCCATGAAGATTATGAAGAGACTGGAGCATCTCACATATGAGGAAAGGCTGGGAGAGCTGGGACTGTTTAGCCTAGGGAAGAGAAGGCTCAGGGGGAGCTTATTAATGTATGTAAGTAGCTGAAGGGAGGGTGCAAAGAGGACAGAGCCGTGTTCTTTTCAGTGGTACCCAGTGACAAGACTAGAGGCAATGGGCACAAAATGAAAAACAGGAGGTGCCATCTGAACATCACAAAACACCTTTTCACTGTGAGGGTGACTGAGAAGTGGCACAGGTTCCCCAGGGAGGTTGTAGAGTCTCCATCCTTGGAGATATCCAAAAGCAATCTGGACATGGTCCTGGGCAACCTGCTCTAGATGACCCTGCTTGAGCAGGGGGGATGGACCAGATGAACTCCAGAGCTCACTGCTGACCTCAACCATTCTGTAAGACAGAACCTGCCTTAGCTCACCGAACACAAATGCTCAGGTGGCAATTTGAATAAAATTTCTGGTATAAAGTGTACTTCTTTCTTCTATCCTGATAAGGTATAAATCATCCTCACTACATATTTGCTCTTTCTATTTATAGCTTGACCAGATTCTCAGTTCAAAGCTGCTGTTTTCCATTATGGATAACTAAGAGGTCACCAGTCTCATTGTTCTTCTTCCATCTACAAGTCCTTGTCAAACCCTTCCTCCTATTTGTCTCCTGTATGTGTGCTCTCTACCTTCTTATTCTTTTTCAGATCTGATATTTTTCATTGAAAATTTTAAAGGATATAATCTTCTTCCATTATTTTCTTCTCCTATGATCTATCACCACCTTCTGCATTTCTGAGGTTGAAATTTCTCACCAGTTTCTGACCTAATCTTCCAAAACTTAAGTTACTGTTTATACTTTACCTTTTTGTCTAACAATATTTTTATTCTTTTATTATAAAGAACCTAATACTGGCATAATCCATTCTCTCTTGGTATTCCTCACCTTCATACTCTTTAAAGTCATTATCTGAAATGCCTAGCCCTTTGCATTCTAGGCCCTCTCCTCTCCTTTCATGAGATATAGGGCACTGGAAAATGTTGCCCCAGTCTACAATAATCTTTTCTTGACTACTTCCCAATCCCGCTGTTCTGTTTTAATCCTCCTCCCTCTGCTGATTGATTTTAGTAATTAAATTCTTTCTCAAAATCTTGTATTCAGCCACTTTGAATTCTGCAGCCAAAATGACCAACTCCTCCCAGCCTGACTAGAGAGTAAAATCTCTTCTCACATCTCTAGACCAACAGTAAGACTCCTTAAGCCACTCTGTCATTGTTCCCTAACACAGCACTTTTCTCTATCTTTTCTCAAATGCATAAGAAAATACTAGCTTTTTTTTGATAGCTTGCTTAACTTCCCCATCTCTAAGAAGGCCAACTTGCTATATTTACTATTATTTATACATAACATATAAGTATAATGTCATATATGTTATATAAAGTATTAATATTAATTAACACTTTAAACTGCTTCAAAGATCCTGCTTCTTCACTTTGAGGATACTTTTCTTCTCCCTTTTCTTTCTTACCCTTCTCCACTACACCAAAATGAAAAGTTTTGTTTGCATGCTTGACAGCTTTTGCTGTATCAATGTAATAACTAAAGGAAGACTAAGAAAGAGGATAAAGAATTGTGATAAAAATAACCTGTAATGTGCCTATAACATACCACAGTGAAGAATGACAAATACAGGCCTGCAAACCTGTCTATTCCTGAAATGGTTGCTTAAAACTTAGAATGCCAATACAGTAATGTAATACAGTAGCAGAAAGGAGTCTAACCATTTTAGTGTCCTCTATTGTCTAATGCACTGAAAAATATTCTTTTTTTTTTATTCTGAGATTATTATTCTCAAAGTAAAATATTCAGAGCTAGGATGGTTAAAAACAACAAACAACAAAACTTATAAATTGTGCATAATGCTAACCACTAACTCTTAAGAATACAAGTATTTTTTTCTACAAGCAAACTACATATCAGTGTGAGTAAATCTAGTTACCAGCAGCCTTTTCCTTGAAGATTAGTTAATCATTAACCACATAGATTAAAGGAATACCTTCACATAATCGATTCTTCTCAGAACAGAATTACATATATTTAATGCAAAATTACTTCAATCTAAAGTTAGGTTGATGCATATTTTTTTTTACCATTTAGGGTAAGACACTACAGAAAAGTTTGCAAATAGTGGCAAAAAACGGAAATAAGAAGACTGCAAAAAGGGAAATAAGAAGACTAATAGCCCATGTACTTTTCTATCCAACTTCAGTAAATACTTTCTCTTTTCAGCATGCCTGGAACTTAACAGAAATATAGGCAGGGTATAGAGAATGTCACATGGCAGATACTAATTGTTACGATTAAGGTCTAACAAGCAAGCTTCCCTGCTGTTCTGAGAATGTCTCTGACTTTTGATCCTGACATCTGTGTCTTACAAGAATTTCACTCAGCTCTGACATTCCTTCTGATGTTGATCCAGGAATTAATGGATTGTGAAAAAGCTGGCAGGATATCATTTAAAAAATAGAATTCTTGGTGTACAACTGATGAAAAGGTATCAGAATTCACATACTTTGTGTCTGATACCAATATACTGTGTCTATATGCATGCATTTGGTCTGAAGCAGTATCTCAAAACAGAGGACAGAAAATAAGATTTAGGAGGAAGCAAGAGCTTCATGTTATACTCATTTACAGTATTGCTATTGTACATCTTCAGCATGTTACAAGATGAAAATTATCAATGATTTAGACAAATTCTGTGTAATGGAGATTGAATTGTTTGAAATCCCTACCAGCAAAATATATTATGATTAATTCTGATGCAATTTAAGACCTTCATAAGAACCTTGTCAGAGAACAGCATTAAAGAAATCAACATATATTATGAAGGAAGTTTCAGCAGAGCCAGCCATAAGCATGTTTACAGCGTGACATATGTTGTGTGGTCACCGTCATACCATTTCTGTTTGGACATGTATTTGAACTGGTTTGTGCTACAGTGGTTTCAGGTTTAAAGGACCTATGATGAAAAAACCCACAAACTTTAAAACATTTAATACCAAAAGTTAAACTGAGACTTTTTTCTAGATGTGTTTAAGACTGAAGAATTAGATACAGAATTGAAATTTTACACATCAGAGAATATTGCCTTGTATTTCATGGTTCTGGATAATTACTAGATGCCAGTGGATAACTTAAACATAGCTTAGAGTCACTGACATTAATGTGTGACAGGCAGCATTACAGAACATATTTAGCAATTTTAAATGAAAAAGTAGAATGATATTTGAAAAAAAACAACATAAAAATAAAATTCAGGATTATCACAAGAGGAAAGCAGCAGTGCCCTCTTTAAAGTAAAGCCAAAAATGTTTTTCAGTATGAAATAAAAATAAATGGAAGGAACTATAAAAGTAAAGATTCAACAAGTTAAAAAGAAACTAAATTCAATTGTCAATTATTGTCAATTATATCTAGTTAAAAAATTAAGACTATATGGTTTAACCATCTCCTCAAGCAAGTCAACCAAATTTCAAATCAAACACTGACATCATTATTTATTAAGTTAAGTTTCTGGCACTTGCATCTATATTTCAGTGGTTTAGATGTTTTAACAAAATTTCTTAACACTCAAAGGCATAGGATACTTTATCCAGACCCAAATGTTATTACTAAACAAATGTAATTAATGTAATTAATAGTACAGAGTACCTATAGTTATTTAGCCACTCATGCCCAATATATAAACATTGGAAGTACTTGTTTTAGGGAGCATGAAATTATCCAAAATAAGTAAGATATAATCAGAGTCAATTTATGAGAAGCCAATTTATATCTCAGATATTAGAAATCAGTATGTGAAAAAAGCTTAGTGACTTGCAAGTTGCATGCATGCCTCTTACCGGTGCTTATTAGAACTCTGTTGTTGTTCAGCTGCATAGAGTTTACAAAATTCTAACAATACCAGAATTCTAACAAGATGCAAATAAACATCTTAAACGTTTATAACATTAATAGTACATCTAAGGAATCCATTAATGTTTTGTTTAAACTATATTATTAAAGACATCATGTAATTACTGTTTTGTTTTAAGGGAAACATATATGACCTTAAGCACTAATATTTTTATTATTTATGTTCGATGCTATTTAAATGTACTGTTCTATTTTTCCTTAAGAGTTCTAGAATTCTTTTAAGAAATAAAAGAGTAAACAGCACACAGATGAGGAAATTAAACAACGAAGAGGCAAAAAAGTAAAGTGAATAGTTAAAGAGAAAAGGCTGGATCACATTTAAGATGGGGAAAAACAAAAGGCAAATCTTGTAAAATCTGAAAAAGTAAGGTAGGGGTGTGAAAGTGTGATGTGTCTGACAGGTGGGGTAAAATGAGACAGTTGGGAGGAAAGAAATAAAAATGAAGAGCACAAATTAGACAAGACATTCATTTTAAGCCCTTAACAGGCTGGATCTCATCGTTGTCATCAGACAGGAAATGTCAGAGCTGGCACATTTGTTTTTTTATGCTTTTTACTTGTTTTAAAAAAAGTCTGTGTCTCGCAATACATAAAAACTCTGTTTGCTTTAAAGAAAAACACATCTCAATTTGTTCTCATTTTTTCTCCTACTCAATCTTTAACAAACTTCAATTCTATTATATTGGAAACTACAATAATTATAAGGTTTAATACTTCCATTATATTTTGAGTTACTTTATTTAATACCTGAATAGGAGTTGAATTCTTTAAAAATAACTAAAGTTTGCACTTGTAACTACAGGTGGATTTCTGGAGGAGGTGAGTATTGCATAAGACGACATGTAGTAAGTGCTATCTCACAAATACAAATAAATCCTCGCTGTACAGTTCAGAATTTTTGAAGGAATGTAGATATTCTTTCTAAAATAAATGAACAAAGTTATTATGTCAAAAACAAGTTTCTAAATTTATTTTCCAGTTAATGGAAAGAACTTAAAGGTACATAGTTTTTTAATATAGGCTTTACTAAATTTCTGGAAAGGATATTTGGGACCTGAAAATAATGGCACTGTATATAATATGTTACCAGTCTTCTCTCAATATGACCATTGCATTAATCTGTGTTGTTCTGTCAAATAAAAAAAATAAATCCCTGTATACTGGAGCATGGCAGAAAAGGCAAGGGCGGTAATTACAATGCACATGTCCATAACTTGTTGCAGTATTTCTTCTACATAATGTCAAGGTTAAAGTCAAATGAAGAAGAATACTGCCAGTGGGAATGTGCACATAGTAACTGGGATTCTTATTAATTCAGCATTTTTAGAATATGTTCTTTTTTTATTTTTAACTGAAATGATCTTTTGAACTTTTTATTTTAAAAAGTTTATCTCAGAGCGATATATAAAACCAAAGTATTTCCATACTGAGGGAATGGACTTCTACCTCCTGTACAGTTTAGATCTTCATACTCTATATCCAACTGTCTCAAGTTTTCCTTCAATTTTATCCATAAATTAACAAATAAGCAACAGGGTCTAGTATATTTAGAAAAGATAAGACAATATTCAGCTGGAAAAAAATATACATTTTCTTATAATTTATAATCCTCATTACCATCTTTATATGCTTTTAGTGAAAGCCAAATGGATGGAAAGTGGAAGCAAAGATTTTGGATTTTACACATGGAGGTAAAAGATGACAGAAGAGCAAGGCAGGGAAGGATCAGATAAGGGATTTAGAATAGACACAATGTGTCAAACTAACGGTACACCTAGACCTATTTCCAACAGTGAATGGATGTTTAAGAAAAAAACCAAATCAAACACATCGGGCACAGAGTGATGTCATCCAATCTCTGATAGACAGGGATTTCCAAATCCAAGGGTTGAATTCAGACCATCAAGTTTAAAAGCCATCAGTAGACCTAACCACCATGTACATTTCTATTTCTATTCCCCTCTACTTGTAGTTTAAATAAATGTATTGTCAATTACAGGTCTTTACTTTCGACCATTTCCGCATTCTATGAGAAAATCTAGCAAATAAAGATTCAACAAGCTTCATCAAGCTTCAGCCTACTTCCATAAAAGAACTGATGCCATCGTTCTGCAAATCTTTCCATGTGTGCTTATCTTGAAAGGTCCTAAGCATTGGCAGAAAATTCAGTTATTAAACTTGTCTTGGAAGCATATTGGGTTAATGGTTTGCATTCATAGAAAAAGTAACACAAATAAGCAAATCTATTATGCTTTGAACCTTTTATTCTCATATTACACCAAAACAGGAATAGAATTTAAATAAAGACAATATTGAGCCATCTGCAGTACTATACTTCTGGATTATATAATTTCTATAGATACACATGTATTATCTCATTTTGCTTTTCTCTGAAAACTAATTACAATAGCCACTGTGTTGTACTAGATTTCATAATCTTAAGCCATTATATACTCCATTCTGTTGTATTTCAACATTTTTCCATTTTTATTTACACCTCTTCAGACTACACAAGGTAGACGTGCTATTATTCTCATTTAGCAGGAAGAGTACTATGGCTTGCCCAAGGTCAAAAAGGAAGCTCGTGTCATAAGAAATCAACTAATTCCACTCAATTTTCCCAAATCATAAATGTTAAAATGTATTCTGGAGCACCCTCATTTCAAATTCTTTAAATACTATCACCATTGTGATGTCTTAATTATACCCTTTGCTACAGTCATCCTCTTCTTTCCTCCCTATACCTTCCTCACCTTGCCTTGCATGTAGGATCCTTTCACATCTCAATAGTACCCTCAGCAGCCAGAAAACGGTGTTCAAGAACTGTCGTGGTCAGAAATGCAAGAATTTATGTACTCTATCCACTACTCTTTGCTGCCAACTCTTTTCTCCCTGTTCACAGAAAAGTAATGGGCAAAGTGCTGTTTTCTGTAGGGTTTAGTTCTGTAGGGTTTAGCAAGAGTCTGGCTTGAGGAGAGCTGGAGGATCTGCTGTATTCTGTCTGACTGATGCACAAATAAGGTTATTTTTGCAGGTGCAATTTACAGACTAGCTATGTCTTAGTCTACAAAAATACAAGGTAAAAGGTATTATGTAGCCTCTTTCTTAAGATGTCAGGTAACAAAACCACCAAGGAATTTCAGTACTTAGCTAAAAGAAGTTATATATTTTAGAAAGATATCAAAATTAAATGAAATTTTTTGACTGATAAATGAAGAACATATTTTGATAAGGTTTTTCAAAGGTTAATTATCTGGGCAGTTAAAAATGTGCTCTTATTTTCCATTTGACTTTATCTAGATCATCATGCATTTTTACGCCTTTGCCTGCTACATTACAAAATATTCCACAGCGAGATACTTTATCTTTGAAATTATTCAGGTATTCTTGATTTTTTTTTTTAAATGGTGTACTAACTGAAACGTTCTTGGCATTTTTGAAAAAAACAAAAAAACCCAAAAAAACCCAAAATAACAAACAAACAAAAAAAACCAAACTAAGGGCAGATCTGGAGAACAAGGCCTTAGAACTGCTGAATATACATAAAAAGCAATGGACTTTGAAGACGTTCAACACATCTACAAATCAAATCTATTTAAAAAATTGAGATAGTTGACAGCTTAAAGTATATTTGAAACATCTAGAAATGCCATAGCCAAAGACACTGCAGGACTCTCAACTGAGAAGCAGTAGCTACCAGACGCAGTCTCTACTGATAGAGCAAACAGTCAGGTCCATGAGCCTCACATTAACTGAAAACTGGGAAATTCTTGCATCTGGGTCAGACAGTAAAATAGTGGAAGAATCACCTCTAATCACAGTAATCAAAATAACATTTTTTGTTTCAAGTGCAGCTCTACAATGCCTTGAGATTTCAGTATATTATCTGGGGTCATTGCATGGAATCCTTTCAAAGGAAAAAGTATAAATGGCTGGGATGCCTGTGATGGGCCAGCTCTTGTCCAAGTACCTTTGCTAAAAACATCTGAGGAAGCAATTGGTTTCCTTTGCCTTATCTCTAAGAGGCTGGATTATGTTTGGATACATTTATTACTAAAGGGCAAGGGTGCTCCTACCTGCTCTTTGACCAATACTAACTCCTTCTTTTGCCTACTGTAAAGTGGAGTGACAGTCCAAGAAGCACATGGAGGATATGCTCCAAAAATGAGAGACTGCGATCATTACTGTTTCTTGAGCTGTACACTCAGCATGGCATGACCAAAAATATAAACACTTTTCCACATATTTCTTCTTTCTGGTCTGGTATCTCCAACATTATATCTACACGACCCAGAGAAACAGGTTCTTACTGTAACTACGTGGTAAGGGTGCCCTGTAGCTAGGTCATTTACTGTCCACTCTGTGTGCAGCCTTCTGTGCTTTAAGTGGGGAAGAAGAATAGACAAAGTGCAGGGAGTTCTAAAACCCATGTTGCAACAGTCCCTTGGGAACCAGTGCCAGCTGGCATAGGTTAAAGCAACGCAGAGGCCTGGGGCTACGTGGAAAATCAAAGAGCTATAACCATCTCCCTGACAGCCAGCTAGTTTACCCACAGTGTAAACTAGATACACAGAAGAATCCAGGTCTTTGTGTACACGAGGGAGAAGATCAGTGTTTATTTATCTCATTTGCTGAAAGATTTTATCTGTCAATACATTGAACAAGGTAAAAGCCATAACAAAAGGTGAAAACAGTATAATATTTAGATATTTGACTAAGATCTACGAGGTGATCTGATGCTTGCAAAAAAAGAAGCTGGGATAGGCTCTCAAAACCTTGTTTCTCAGCAGATTTGTATGATTCAGAGAATCTAGTGGATTGAATGATTCCTAGCCAGGCACACGTTAATGATTTACTTTGCCTGGAGACAGAAGGGAGTAGAGCTTTTCAAACTTCACCACCATTTGTTATCCAGCATTTATTGCCTTCATGGAGAGTGCAAATGCACTGTGCTTTATAATTAATACTACTTGGTCTTGAATTAACAACAGGATGAGGATGTGAACTTCCCACAGCGTCTTATAAAATCAACACATGTGATTAGATCTGGAAACTTGCAGAAGCAACTAAAAGCCTTTTCCCAGGCATTCAGAGTAGAAGCCAAGATAAAGACTGTAAAGTTAAGCCAGGACAAGAAACATACAGACCAGCATTCACTGGATATGATCGTTCAGTTGAAGGATCAGCTGTTACCATGCCATGTTCCTGAAAAACAGAGTGCTACTACCTTCAGTGTGTATCCTTGTCAGATGTTTACTGCTCCAGTAAAAAACCCTCATTCTCCCCATCTCTTCTACTCAGCCGTGTTTATGGGACTGTCAGCTTTAAATGTATTTGATTCCTCTACACCTTTCTGTCATTCTGTTGCTCCTCTTGAGGTGGCTAATTCTGCCGGCCTGCTCAGTTACCTTAGTGCAATGTGATGGCCCTTCTTTACTTTTCCGTCTACAGACTGCTGCAGCATCATCACAACTACCAAACAGAACATGCTCTCTGCCTCCCGTAGGAGGCAGTAACTCTGGTTACTCTGAGCTTTACAAGTGGCACTTCAGTACAACCAGAATTTAGCTTCTAAGAGCACAATAGTTTGCATATTAAGAAACCAAATTAATACATTTAAATTATTTTCCGAACTGAGAAGAAAAAGACTAAAGGATCTGTATAAAAGTTGCTGTCACATAGTTAGAATGTACTTAAGAATAAATGCATACATGAATAAAACATTATGAGTATCATAAAAATCCGTTGACATTCTTATTAATATCAAAATACCATAATTTGGCATTAAATTTAAGATTTAAATTACTTTACTTGCACTAATGAATAACACAATACATACTAACAAGATTATTGGAATGACCACGTCATTGAAGGGTTAATGGCTCCAGTTATGGTAGAAATTTAAATATCATGGGGAGGCACCTCCTGACCCAGCCATCACTGAGAATTATGCAGATTCAAATGGGAGCCACACAGGCTTTGATTTCCCCCAAGGATTGATGAACAAGTACAAAATAATAGAAAGTGACAGGAAGCAGATGACTGAGGTCTAATTTAATGTCATTCTAAAAGACAATATACCTTAAATTGGCCTTAGGAAAATTATGGGTTACAAACAAGAGAACAGAAACATGCACTTTTTCATTTTAGTTCACTAATTTAAAATGTAATCCTTTGAACAAATGAACAGTGAAACAATTGTCATTTGGCAAAGAAAAATTGCCAAACTTAAGTAGGCGTACTTTGTTTGCATAATTTGCAATTTATTGGAAAAGGCTGTAATCTTAAGAGGGAAACCCTATTAAACAAAATAATGGAATGATCTGAAGGATTTTATGCAAATATTAATTTGAGACTGTTACAAAGACAAAGAATTAATAGTTCTTAAATAGTATGATAAAACACAGTGAGGATATGCTCAGGAAAAGTTTGCCATTTTAGTAAAGGATTAGCTACACATGCATTTATCTAGAAATAAAAAAAAATCTATGCTGAAAAGATTTTTCTAAGAATAAAGCTAGAACATTTTACTACTTTTAATCAGTAAGGATCAGGAATGGCCTTCTACATGCCAAAGTTAAGGGTAAACTGTACTTTAATCCAAATCTCCCAGATTTCAGTAAATTCTGTATGTAATATGTACTTACATCATTTCACATTACCAAAGTTATAAAAATCAATATTTGGATAATCTGAAACAATTCCATTTTATACCATAAATATTTGAGACATATTTGTATAGAAAGAGCACTTGATATTTTTTTACTTCAGAAATTATGCTATTTATCCTGCAGGTTTTTTTTTCAGTTCTTTATCAATGCATAGAGATATCCCAAATCAGGTACTTGCTCAATAATTGTCTTAAATTCACCACTGATTTTTTTCTCAGCTAGTATGTAAACATAGGAAATTACCTTTGATAAACAATCATTCAAAATAGATTTATATAGCATCAAATTAAAAATCTAACAGATATAAGGCTTTGGAAAGGCTTACTGTAATACATTACAGCATTGTTAGAAAAGATATGACAATTTTATCTAAAAATTGGAGGCTTCTTAATTCATTTTTAGAAAGGGGCAAATAGCTGCTTTTAAAGCATGTACAACTACCCAATCTCACAAAGAAGGACCACAGATTCCCTATCATGATCAACACAGGAAAAAGAAAAGTGCATGGTGCAAGTCCTCCATCTGCAACTTAATCACATGGTAGACCTGGAGGCATCTCAACAGTGCTAACAGAACTGCCTCAGGAATCTACAGAGCAGCCAGGTGCCAGCCCTGGAAAAATATGTAATATTGCATGATATGTGCACCCTGTGACTGGCATTCAAAGAGAAGCCATAAGACTGGTCCAATGTTTTGGGCCGAACAGAAGCCTGATACTTGCATATATTTTCATTATGTGTAGTGTGATTTTTCCTTTAAGGATAAATTAAACAATGCTGATAAAAAGTGTGTATCCCAAAAAGTTTTCTGAAAAAGAACTATGTATAACCCTATCCATGCAGAAAATATATATTGTAAAATTAAATTATATTATGTTATCAGTAAACCAAATGTGGCAGATAAACTAGTGACCATACCAAAGTATTTGCATGTTTTAAATTGTATGTGAAAAGAAGAAGCTTTTAAGCAAATTTCTCCCTTTAGAAGAATTCTGCACATATTTTACAAGCTAAACACAGCAATAATATATATCTGTAAGATGAACAGAAGTAATTCTTTCCTAAAAATCTATGTTTTCTATAAGCAGTGAATATGTTTTTTTAAAATTAATTAAGACTGGAATCATCTTTATTTACATATTTCCTTAAAAGATGGCAGGTTTCCTACAGACAAAAACTTACATAATTTAGAAACAATGTAAATGCTATTGCCATTGGAAAACAGTCCCTTGATTTTTATATTTCCTGACATCAGGTTGTTTTCCTGCCTGTAATGTCCATTGTTCAGTGACATTTGTGGTAATCTTCAGAACTAAATTTTAGTTTATATGACATAAGAAACATACAATTTTATTTAAAGAAAACACAGAGAAAGAGGGGGAGGGGAGAGAAAGTGTGATACTAAATATAGTAACATATGTTAGGCAGATGCTCTAACAAATCTGAAAGAGTTAAAACTTCAGCATACAGCTTTTACAGACCTCATTCACTGAAGGCTTTCAGGGCATCTAATTTACTGTATATTGTCCAAACCCTTCACCTGAAGTGTTGACTACGACCCAGGAGAACCAATCTGCCCAAGGGACTGGTGGTAACTAAGCAACAGAATACCTGATGGAGACTTTGATCATATGACAAAATTTCTCACAAAGAAGAGGCTTTTTTAAATGGCATCTTTCTAACCAGAGCATTAGGCTTGAGAATCTCCCTTGCCATTTGTGGTGGAACTTCATAGTTGGAGTCCATTTCACAGAATCACAGATTCACAGAATCGTATAGGTTGGAAAAGACCTTTAAGATCATCAAGTCCAACCGTAAACCTAACACTACCAAGACCACCACTACACCATGTCCCTAAGCACCTCATCCAAACGTCTTTTAAATACTTCGAGGGATGGTGACTCAACCACTTCCCTGGGCAGCCTGTTCCAATGCTTGACAACCCTTTCAGTGAAGAAATTTTTCCTAATATCCAATCTAAACCTCCCCTGGCACAACTTGAGGACATTTCCTCTCATTCTATCACTTTTTACTTGGGAGAAGAGACCGACCCCCACCTCGCTACAACCTCCTTTCAGGTAGTTGTAGAGAGCGATAAGGTCTCCACTCAGCCTCCTTTTCTCCAGGCTAAACAACCCCAGTTCCCTCAGCCGCTCCTCATCAGACTTGTGCTCCAGACCCTTCACCAGCTTCGTTGCCCTTCTCTGGACACGGTCCAGCACCTCAATGTCTCTCTTGGAGTGAGGGGCCCAAAACTGAACACAGGATTCGAGGTGCGGCCTCACCAGTGCCGAGTACAGGGGGACGATCCCTTCCCTAGTCCTGCTGGCCACACTATTTCTCATACAAGCCAGGATGCCATTGGCTTTCTTGGCCACCTGGGCACACTGCTGGCTCATATTCAGCCGGCTGTCAACCAACACTCCCAGGTCCTTCTCTGCCAGGCAGCTTTCCAGCCACTCTTCCCCAAGCCTGTAGCGTTGCATGGGGTTGTTGTGGCCCAAGTGCAGGACCCAGCACTGAGCCTTGTTGAACCTCATACAATTGGCCCCAGCCCATGGATCCAGCCTGTCCAGATCCCTCTGTAGAGCCTTCCTACCCTCAAGCAGATCAACACTCCCGCACAACTTGGTGTCATCTGCAAACTTACTGAGGGTGCACTCAATCCCTTCGTCCAGATCATTGATAAAGATATTAAACAGAACTGGCCCCAACACAGAGCCCTGGGGAACACCACTTGTGACCAGCCGCCAACTGCAGTAAACTCCATTCACCACCACTCTTTGGGCCCGGCCATCCAGCCAGTTCTTTACCCAGTGAAGAGTACACCCGTCCAAGCCATGAGCAGCCAGTTTCTCCAGGAGAATGCTGTGGGAAACCATGTCAAAGGCTTTACTGAAGTCTAGATAGACAACATCCACAGCCTTCCCCTCATCCATTAGGTGGGTCATCTTGTTGTAGAAGGAGATCAGGTTGGTCAAGCAGGACCTGCCTTTCCTAAACCCATGCTGGCTGGGCTTGATCCCTTGGTTATCCTCTACAGGGCATGTGATGGCACTCAGGGTGACCTGCTCCATCAGCTTTCCTGGTACCGAGGTCAGGCTGACAGGCCTGTAGTTCCCCGGATCCTCCTTCCGGCCCTTCTTGAAGATGGGCGTCACATTTGCTAATCTCCAGTCAACTGGGACCTCCCCAGTTAGCCAGGACTGCTGGTAAATGATGGAAAGGGGCTTGGTGAGCACATCTGCCAGTTCCTTCAGTACTCTCGGGTGGATCTCATCAGGCCCCATAGACTTGTGAATGTCTAAGTGGTGTAGCAGGTCACTAACCATTTCCCCCTGGATGATGGGGGCTCCATTCCGGTCCCCGTCCCTATCTTCTGACTCGGGGGGCTGGGTACCCAGAGAACAATTGGCCCTGCTATTAAAGACTGAGGCAAAGAAGGCATTAAGTACCTCAGCCTTTTCCTCATCCTTGGTCACTGTGTTCCCTCCCCCGTCTACTAGGGGCTGGAGATTCTCCTTAGCTCTCCTTTTGCTGCTAATGTATTTGAAGAAGTATTTTTTGTTGTCTTTTACGGCAGTAGCCAGATTGAGCTCTAGCTCAGCTTTGGCCCTTCTAATTTTCTCCCTGCACAACCTTGCTACACCTTTGTAGTCCTCTTGACTTGCCTGGCCCTTCTTCCAAAGGTTGTAGACTCTCCTTGTTTTCCTGAGTTGTAGCCAAAGCTCTCTATTCAGCCAGGCAGGTCTTCTTCCCCACCGGCTCGTCTTTCAGCACCTGGGGACAGCATGCCCTTGTGCCTTTAGGACTTCCTCCTTAAAGAATGTCCAGCCTTCCTGGACTCCTTTGCCCTTTAGGGCTGCCTCCCAGGGGACTCTGTCGACCAGTCTCCTAAACAGGCCAAAGTCTGCCCTCCGGAAGTCTAAGGTGGCAGTTCTGCTGACCCCCCTCGTCACTTCTCCGCATATCAAAAACTCTGTCATTTCATGATCACTCTGTCCAAGACGGCCACCAACCATCACATCGCTCACAAGTCCTTCTCTGTTCGTGAACAAGAGGTCCAGTGGGGAACCTTCCCTCATTTCCATTCATAGCCAAGGCCCAGAAGAATCTCTTCTTGATTTGAAACAGCTTCCTAACTGTCTTTAACCATGTGCCCGGTTCTGCATACCAGATTTATCAGGAAAATAGTACTTATTTGCATTCCAAAGATTTTTATGTCTAATGTAATGCCTATAAGACTACAACTAAGATAAGACTACAACTGCAAAATTAACTTCAATGATCACAGAGAAAATAGAGTACAGAGAAAACAGAGCACCTGATATATACTCTAATTTTGAAGAAAGAACCTATGTGTTTTAAGGTTTGGAGCAAAGTGATATCAATACTACAACTACTGCTTTCTGTGTTTTACGTAAAGCTGCAGAGATTGTCTATCGGTCTAGGATAAAAAAAGATGTGGGCACTAGTTTCATTTCCTGGCTTTGCTCACAAAAGCAGAGAAGGGTTCACATAATCAATATAAGCCTTGCCAGATGTACATAGGAATTTCTCTGTTATGCAATTTTCTGTTTCTCAGAGGAGAATGGTATTCTTAAACACCTATGTTCAATGCTAATAAGAAACACAACATGCATTCACTTGGGAGAATGAATGAATTGCAAGCTAACACATTACAATCCAGAAACAATTTAGTTGGTATGACCAAGATATATAACCAGAAGACTGTCCAAATTAATCAATGTTTTTTATAGTGTTAACAAACTGTCTGTTTATAGACAAATCAGCACCCTATGAAGAAGGAAAACTGTTTAGGTCTTCTATCTCAATGTTAAAAAAGGGAGAAAATTTGGGAGAGCAGATATTTGCAACTACCAACACCATGAGTACAGAAGCAATCTATGAAAATAACTCTGCCCTTTAAACAAGCAGTTAACAAGATACACCTTTCAGTTTTTCACTCTTCTGCTGAGCATGACTACTTGCATACTTAATTTCCTATCAGTTGGAATTTCAACAAAACAGAATATTATCATTCCCTCAATTATAACTTGAGTACTATATGTATAGTACATCCATATTTGTCAAGTTAAATTGAACAAAAACATGCCACAAAGTAAAAAAAACCTATTCGAAAAAAAGTAAAAAGGTAATTTTTTGTAAGTAAATTCGGGAGAAAACATAAGTTTGACAAAGTTGACAAGGAATCAAGATATAAAGAATGAAGAACAACTAAGTATACTTTTATTTTGAGCTTTTGCAGGATCTAGACATGAAAGCCTGACTATATTATCACCCAGACTCTTCCAAATATTTCCATACTCATTCATAGAAGCATAGAATAGTTTGGGTTGGAAAGGACCTTTAAAGGTCATCTAGTCCAACCCCCCTGCAATAAGCAGGGACATCTTCAACTCGATCAGGTTGCTCAGAGCCCCGTCCAACCTGACCTTGAATGTTCCCAGGGATGGGGCATCTACCACCTCTCTGGGCAACCTGTGCCAGTGTTTCACCACCCTCATTGTAAAAAATTTCTTCCTTATATCTAGTCTAAATCTACTCTATTTTAGTTTAAAACCATTAGCCCTTGTCCTATTGCAACAGGCCCTATTAAAAAGTTTGTCCCCATCTTTCTTATAAGCCCCCTTTAAGTACTGAAAGGCCACAATAAGGTCTCCCTGACGCCTTCTCTGCTCCAGGCTGAACAATCCGAAGTCTCTCAGCCTGTCTTCATAGGAGAGGTGCTCCATCCCTCTGACCATTTTTGTGGCCCTCCTCTGGACCCACTCCAACATGTCTTTCCTGTGCTGAGGAACAGGAGCTGGACGCAGTACTCCAGGTGGGGTCTCAGCAGAGCAGAGCAAAGGGGCAGAATCACCTTCCTCGACCTGCTGGCCACACTTCTTTTGATGCAGTCCAGGATATGGTTGGCCTTCTGGGCTGTGAGCGCATACTGCTGGCTCATGTTCACCTTTTCATCCACCAGTACCCCCAAGTCCTTCTCCGCAGGGCTGCTCTCAATCCCTTCATCCCCCAGCCTGTTAATGGATTCACTATCCTATTAATGGATATTCGTTAATATATTGACGATATTTCATAAATATAACTTTACTGATAATAGTTCTTATATTAATAAATAGCTTATGCAGAGTTTCAAAGGAGAGTCCCATCATCTTCTGTCTTCCAGAACTCATTCATTCAAAAAAATCATATATTCTAATATCGGCTCACATTTTACCAGCTAACATGACCATTAAGAATTGGAAAATGACAAAAGGGGGTTTTATTATTTTCAAATTTTGTTTTAATGGACAGAGGAATAGATAACATTGTAGAAGACATTAACTGGAAAGGTTAAGTAGTTATTGAAAGAACTACCAAAGCCTTATGTGACTAGAAAAATGGGTGTGATCCCTAAAAATTCTGACGTGGCTGATACTAATGGAACAAGCCTAACAACAAAAACCTGATATACTAACACAGAATGTGAAACTCTATATTGCAGAGGTAGCAAACAAAGTGGAAGATTATGACTGGAATACAAGGATTGAAAGGCATGTTTTTCAGAAAATACAGAAGAAAAATACAGAAGAATAAATGTAGTAAGGTAGCACTGTACATTAATGATGAAATATAACACGGTCTGACCTAGAAGTAAAACTCAAGATACTTAACACATTAAGGACAATAAAATAATCTTAATTTTAGAATTTTGAATCAACTGCTGTGTGTCCTCAAGTATCCAATAACAAATATTTTTAACAGATTTTTTATGGCAGAGAGGCCATCAGATGAATAGAGAATAGTGAATATAAATTACGTTTAAAAAAGGAGAAAAAAAATCTGTGAAACTAGAAAGCACCCTAACAAGCCATGCAATAGTTTGAAATAATGTGCACCTTTTTCTTGTGTTCTAGTAAGAACCAAGACAGATGCAGATAAGGAATACTATCGTGGTTAGAGCAATGAAGAGCAGCTCACACAAGAGGAAGCAAGAAGACTTTGGTTTAGTCTAGAAAAAAAAAAAGCTGAAAGGAGATATGACTGCTGTTTAAAAATATATGAAGAGGAGGTAAAGAGCAAAGAAGATGCAGAGCTTTTTCAGCGAAATTCTATTAAAACAGGAAGAAATGGATATTAAAGAGACATGAAAACTTTCGGAATGGAAATTGGAAGAAAGCTTCTAATCATTGGAGTGGTGAAGCTCTCAGACAGCCTTATTATAGCAAAACTGAGAGTAGAAACCCCAATTATTTTTTTTAGGTGGAATTTGATCTAATAAGGATAAGTGTTGTATGATATGGCTCCTGGTTGTAACACAAGACTGACCCCGACATTATGGTCCTCTTCAGTTCTACTTTTTTAAAGTTCAGTCTGGACTTTTAATAAGGATCTCTGGCAGACAAGTACAATAGCGATCCTACTTTTTATTTCCTTGCAATGATTTGGAAGACTTAAAGTCACATTTCTCAATTATCAAGAAAGATTTTTGTCAGTTGCCTCAGCTAGCACCAACACTGACGGCCTGTTTCCTTGTTTTACAGACTTTGTAACTGTATTTTCTGGATCTTGGGAGATACATGATTAACCATAAAGCATTCAACAGACACTTGGTTGTCTACACAAAAGTTGTTTCCAGAAATGTCAGTGCTCTATTCAGTCTTGGCGGGGCAAAAGCAAGATACTGCAGGCTTTAACATGTTTGTTGTGAATTATCCAAATTCTTTTAAGTTTTTTAGTGAGATAAGTTCAATTGTCTCCTTTCACAGAACCTGAAAAATTAGTCCTTAGACCAAGTTCTGTACCTTTTAAAGAGTAAATGGTTATATCAGGTCTTCAGGAATATTTTTCCTTCCATATGTCATCAAAGACTGGGAGAAGCAGCTGATGAAATACTTCTTTTTTTTCTAACTGATCACTTTAATGTATTATAACTTAACGTATAAACATTTAATTGATATTCAAGTAATAAAAATATGTAAATATTAAATAAATATTTATTAATCCAAATAGCAAGAATTAAATGTCATACTTTCCAGTGTTATACATATAAACATAATTTAGCAAATTAGTGATGTACACGCGTAACCAAAGTGACTAATTACACTACTGAATTTAAAGCACTTAGTCTTACCAGTAGAATTCCATTGCTGTACTTCACTGACAACATTTTAAAAACTTGTTCAGTAATTCACAATTGACTGTTATCTTGTCAGCAACTTATTCTTCTTTTGATAAGCACATTTTTACAAGTTGTCCAAAAAATCTCCTGCTTTCAAGCAGCCAGTCAGTACAAGGCTTACTTGACTTTCTCAGTAAGCTGAGAGGGAGTTAAAAACAGTGGGAAGAGAATGAGAAGAAACATTATCTTTTTCTGCTGCAGTTTTAGTAGACAGAATTAATGTAATATTTTTGCATTTGCCAACATATTGACTTATATTGATAATTCTGTAATCAGCTAAAGTTAGACATATACTTTTATAGCTGGACAACTGTTCCTATATAGTAATATATAGATTACAGTATATTTTCACCCATGATTTTCCATATTAGAAGAGCACAATGCTATAACAATTACATTTATAATCCAAACTACAAATCAAACCAGACTTCAAAAATGAACTAACTTCAATCAATCTCTAAAATTTAATTTCTGTCTAAGCTTTCTAACTGCACTTCTTAGGTGGGTAATCACATGCATTAAAACAGATGTCAAGTAGGTATTTTCACTGATCTATTGTAGCTGAATGCATAAAGAAATTACGTCCTAAATATGGTTGTCTGAATTGCACATTAATTAAATGTTAAAACAGTCAGTGTGAATGTCCATTTTCATTAGCTTCCCCCTGTATATTTTCCCCCATTCTCCACCCCCAGAAAATATCCATTCAATTTATATGTTGAAACTAAAATTTTACACAATATAAAAGGTTATACACTTTCAGGAACATTTTTTCCTTCTTCACATACCATTTCTTCCTTCTACATAGTCTTCTCCCTTCTGACAGCAGAGATGTCAGGATCAGTAGTGATAATGGACTGTAAGTAAGCTTTAATGCAAAACTGTGGAGGTACATCAATTTTAGGACATAGATGCCCTGGTTAAACCATTTTTAAGAGCTCAGTCTGGGAAGCAAGCTAAAACATGGCATGCTTTTGATCTTACTCAATACATCCATATCACTTCTTGCAGAACACCTATATTTTGGGCTACCTGGACAAACAAGGACTGCCAGAATTCTCGTAACTAACAAAATTCACTTTTCCTTCTGGCAGGCAACACCAGGACTCTGCTAAAAATGATCCTGTGGAGATGTGACATAGTCATAACAGAGAAACGGTACACAACCAACCATTCTGCACCAGGAAGAGGTGTACATTTGGGTCTCTCCCAATGGGCACAGCAAGCTGAAGTTCTTTCAATCCTCTTCTGAAGTGCTTTGATGATCACATCAGGCTGTGCTAAGAAGAAAGTTTCCTTCTGCACAAGTGAATAGCTGGCACCTTTGACCAAGAGGCCAACTCAGGCTTGCAATCAATATATAGAATTACGTATATATAATACCCATATACTCTGCCAGTTAGCCTGATGGAACCTCACTTTTACTTTGAACAATTGCTGTGTTTAAGACTCCAGGACATAAAGTGGGAAAGAATGCCACTTACCTAGAAATTATGTGAAATCATTTTTTGTATACAAGACACTAGAGTGTGACAACTTGATAGACGGCACAGAACTCAGATGACTTAGCTATATGAAACAGAACTGTGATGGCTCAGGGCAAAATTTCACAATGAGGAATATCAGCAAGTGCTTTCTTTGCTACAATGGTAGAAAAAGATTCACAAAAATAGTGAATCATCACGTTAGCCCACGGTACAGGCTGCAACACATTCTTGTCTCACATAGTTGCCTGCCTGTTGTCTGAACTGTGAGACCTCTTCAGAAGTCCACTATGGTAGAATTCTTATTTTGATTGACGAAAGAACATATGAAAAAAATACAGGACTGACAACCCGTTAGCTGCCACTCAGTGAAGTGAAACTTACAGAAACAGTCAGATAATGAACTTCTCAAGCTACTGAAATAGATAGGAATACTGAAATTTTAAGAAGGCAGTGTGTCTGTGCAGAAGAGAATCTGCAGAGAAGGTCAAACTGGAAAAGAAATGCAGGTTGGTGACTACACCCGAATGGTGCCAGGATACAGATATTTATCACTAGTTCTGGACAAAAGGCTGCAGCTCATAAATCAGATCTGAACACAACAGGGCTGCAGCACTCAGATGGGACAACAGAACTCTCTAATGTTCTGGATGCTCTTAAGAAAACGTTTGGTTAAGTCAGGGCAGTCTAGCACTTCACTATTTTCAGATGTACAAAGTTAAAAAAGGTATTGCTCTATTTCTAAGTGTAAGGGTTATGACAAAAATTCTTCAGCAAGACAAAGGGAAAGATGGATTTAGCATCGTTTGCTAGAGAATAAAGTTTAGAAATAATTTATTTTAATGTCCTTGAAACCTGCAAGTCACCGTAAATTGAGAAGACAGTTTTGATTTACATCCCTCATTTATTCAAAATAAAACTGAATTAGTTTAATTTTTAAATGGTAATGTTTATTTTGTTAATACTGAATGTAAGTAATTAATCAAGATTCAAAAGTATAAATGCAGGTTATTATTAAAAAATAAAAAGAATGGAAACAAGTTTAAAGAATCTTTGGAAAAATGGGCAAATTTCAAAGTATACAATATTAGGCTTTTAAATTTTAATAAAATTATAGTATAAGGTACAGGAAACTACATTTGTCTGACATACAATAAATCTAGTGTATAGTGTATCTAGTGTTTATAGTGCACTATAAACAGGTCTGGTCTTTTTGGATCTTTTAGGCATTACAGGAATAAATTAAAATTAATTTATGGAAATAAAACCATAACATGAAACAAGCATCTTTGAGAAATGCACAACTTCATAATGTTTCATTTTTACAGACTTAAGGTCCTCATGTTAAAACTTAAATAGGGAAAGTTTATGCAATGTGTTTCAAGAACCCATGCTGAATATTTCAGAACCCAATTATTTACGATAATTGAAAAGACAAACCAGAGAGGCATATGCAAATCAAATGAAAAAAAGAGAAACAAAGCAAATAAAATCTTCAATTTTGTCTTTGGGGTCTTTTTTCTTACATTCAGCTTTAAGCCAGTAACTAATTACCTTTGAGAGGTTCTAACAATTAAAGAATAACATTGATTAATTAGGAAAGAAAGTGAAGAATACTAATCAATCCTAAAGACAGTTTTTCTTCTCCCACCTCAAACCTTTTCGTCACCCACAAACAATGTGTTTTCTATACTGTTCAGATTCTTTTAAAAAACATTCATATTCTTGTCCATTCACACAAAACTCTCTTGGTGAGCATTGTTTTGGGAGGAGTGGGTGGTAGGCAGGGGGCACAGGATGTTGAGAGAACAGATAGGATGTCAGGTGAAGATGGAATGCTGTGCCCTCTCTAACCAGCTGAAGACTCTGCATGATTGTTTTCTTACAAATAATACCTGTGGGTGTTGAAACAGTTCAAGGAATCTATCAAACATACCCTTTCACTTTGCTGTTGTAACTCTATAAAATTTATTCTCATTTCAAAAGAATCTTGGCAATAATACCTGTAGGTGGTTGAGTAATTTAGAGAAAATCTGTCAAACCTACTTCCAGCAATAGACTGACTTGAGCAATCGAATTCTGTAATTACTTTCAAAGTTGTAAAATGCAACAATTTATTTTCAGTATATTCAGAAAGTTCTAAACTGAGACTTTTTTTTGTTTTATTTTAAAGACTTCTAATCAGCTTAGTGGAAGAACTAACTCAAACAGTAGATCTAATAATTGTGCAGCATCTTATTTAACTCACAATAAGGAAAAAAGTCAGTGCTGCATTTAGGTAACAGATAGGACACTATGCAAGTATAGTCCCATCTTTATGCAGGGATATAGTCCACATTTAGCTGTCTCCTTACATAACTCTGATACAAATGAAACTAATCTTGATTCAATCTTTTCCGTGTAAAACTACATGGGTTTACAGAATATTTATGAACAATATAACTGAAGACTAACTCTTTCTCCTGCTCAACTGATGTACTTGATATTTGTTAATTCAGAATAATAGAACAAAATTGAAAACTCAGAAATTTATTGTAAGCCTAGTTATACTAGAAGAATATCTTAGTGCCCCCTGACTCAGGCACACATTCAAATTACTTTAACAACCTACCCTTTGTCAACCGAGCTAAATGAGTGAACATTTATTCACTTTTAGTCCATGGCAAATGTGAAGTAATTTGACCTTGCACAATCCCTAAAGAAAGAAAGGTAGTCTGAGATGAACTGAAATAATCTCAGTGTGCATAGACAGATAAAATACAGGAATTTAATAATTTGTCTGACAAATCCTTGGAACCTGGACCCAGATGATCACAATTATTTTATATGCCATCAAAGGCAAAGATAGTATATCTCAAGACTTTTGAGTTTATGAATTCTAAATGCTCAAAAAAGTCAAATTCACAGTTCTGGGCAGACATGCATTTCTTTCAAATATGTACAGGCATTGTTTTGCGGTAATCCAATTTTCCAAGGCTGGCAATAAAATGGAAAGTAACGAATTCTTTTTCCCTTTCCTGCCCTGTCATGACCAAAGAATCCGTGTCCCATTTGGATTCACCTGATTATGCAGCAGGCACCTAAGCACATCACATCTTCAAAAGGTGAACTGGTTTGAGGTCAGTAAGGCTTAATCAAATATGAGTAGCAAATGCATTGGACAAAGATGTTGGACCCTGCTATAATTAAAACTTCATTAGTCTCAAATGGTCACTTAATTTCTAATTTGCAAAATAATATCATCCCCCACCTGTGGTCTACATTTTGACTAATATGTAATTTTTTAGCGTGAAACATATGTCTCTAGCAAACATTCACGTTCCAACAGGGAGAAGGCAAAAATAATGGAAGTTCATGGTGAAAAACAAGCCAGAAGTTACATTTTTAAAGTATTCATTTAACTCCTTCCCACAATTTCAGACAGTTTTCCACTGTTTACTTTCACCCATATATTCTCTGTGCATAAGAAATTCACAATTAAATTATGGTGAAAAAGTACAGGACAGTGTTAGCAAACTACCTCATCAGAGCAAGAACTACCTCATCAGAAGCATGAAACATGAGTACCATAGCCACCCTAGTTACAATAATGCTCTGATACGCAAAAGAGAAACTGTTTATAAATTACATACCAAAGTTGAAGGAAAATCAGAAGCAATATCATTCTTGCCGCTTATAAAAAGGAAAAGATTTAATCAGTCATCCTCTTAATAAACATGCTATATCTGTGCACCTAGTCACGTTAGCCTTTTCTATACAAAGAAGTTTTTAACTACCCAGTTCTCAATAATCTCAACCACTTATTCGTTTAACTAAGTAAAACACTGCTAGATTGCTGAACTCGACAAGCCCATCCTTCATGCTTGCTAGACACAACTGTTGGTCCCACATCTTTTGAAAATACATTTCAGAAGAATTTAGGGTTTCCAATAATTTCCCTAGGAAGTAAAACTGTCTCTAGATCTAAATTAAGGGGGGTTTTTTTGAAATGTAATATGGCATATAGTGGAAACTCTTTATATGTTGTATCAATCAGATGCCATCCATTTTAAAAGGAGAAAAAAAACTATTTACCATATCAAAATAATTTTCTTACAAGATAAATAGCTCAGAGACAATTCCCCTGCAATGTATGTTTATGAAAAATCAGCAGGAGCCATTTGTGGTCTCATAATACATAAATCAACTGAAAGAACACTTGGTCAGAATCTGAAGCATCACAACATTAACTCACTGGGATTACAAAGCTTCCATTATCCCCCTTACAGGTGTCAAATCATTGTAATGTTATAATTTTTGTTAGTAGCTGGTAACAACTAAATCTATTTAGATGAGAATTGTTTCTTAGATGTATTGAAATGTTGGTTTAGGGGGGAAAAAAATCATGTTTTTACACATTACCAAATGAAAAAGCAGAAAAATACTAAAAATTGTCTTTCTTTTCCTGACCTAAACAATTTTGTGACAAGGCAAATGAACTATTCCATATAGACAGACATACATGCCACTAAGTGATGGAAATAAATGGGGCTTTGAAATATCAATGTTTATTTTTTCACTATAGCTTTTGCTTTCAGAATAATTACCTATGCACAAACTCTAGATGGCAACATTGCACTTACTGTATTACTAAAACAAAATGTCACACTAAGTCCCTACATATCCTCTTTATCAACATTTTATGTGCCACAGATCTATAGCCTCTTATTATAAGTGTAATGAAGCAGAAGTTATTGAAGCATTTTATTGATTGCTCAGATCACAAGTTTACTGTCATACTGAATTGGCACCTTACTTGCTGAAGCAAACTGCTGACACCTTTTTAAAAAAGTGACAACTACATCTATTTCATGACCAGAAATCCATTTTCATCTCTATCAAGACAAGAATGCAATTTTCACTTCATTTAACTGATGTTAGGCCTGCTCAAGGCATGACACTTAGAAAAAGACACAAGTTTAAGGTTCTTAAAATACTTCTGGTAACTAGAATGCAGCTCAGTTGTGGGAAGAATTTCAACCATCACTCAAATCTATAAACAATACAACATTCTAAGAATCACTTATCTGAACTATCAAGAGGGCAGTTTTCTCTTTCAATTTCAAAATTACTGAAACACTATTTTTATATTCTTTTAATAAGAAGCTATGCTGAAATATTACAGTTTTCATATGGAATCTTGCTCTACACAAAGTTCACTTTAACATGGGATTATTTCTTGAGTGGTCTGTACACAGGTCAAACAGACAAAAAAATCTATTTTTGTGTGACCTATAAAGAAGGAAATAAAGATACTTAACACCTCTTCAACAGTGTGAGTCAGTGTCATATAAAATTAGAAAAGCAGAAGCTGGAAGGAAGAGGAAACAAATATTTAAGTCTAAAAAAAAGGGGGTTACTGAACAGAGGCTATGACACTGAAGTTATTTTAAGAATACACTTTCAAAAACCATAAATACACAAATACAAGATTGGGTTGAACTGGAAATCAACAGAAGCATTTTGGTGAATTTCTTCCTTTTCTTCAAATAATAGCTACTAATTAATATGCCAACTTTACCACAATATAATCTAATTTTCTGAAAACAGCATTATAAACAGGGCAAGTATTCTTTGGTATAATTTTCTGATAACTCTATGAACTAGGATGGATATAAAAATGATAGGAAAAACATATTGATTAAAAAATAGTTGATAAAAGTGTAACATTTTGTTCGTTTGTCCCAGCCAAAACCCCTGCAAAATGATTATACCTAACGGCTAGTTTAGATTTTATTTGTAAGGCAAAAAGAAACCCAAAAGAGTCATTAGAAATCTTGCTACACAATGTAATTACTGAAATCTGTGAAAACCAATTGAATAGTAATGATAGATATGTTTCTTATAAACTACAAAAAAGAAAAGTTATGGAGAAAATCTTTGTTTGCGTATCGCAGATGTATTCAACCTCCAGTACTTGAGTCAGCAGTTTCAAGAGAATGACACATGAAAATAGAAGAAATATAGTCTTTCTTTTTTCTTTGTTCTGGTATTTGCAATATTTCAATTTTTTAAAAGTCATTAATATTTTTATGGATCTGCATATAAAATGAGGAAAACCAGATGAATTATGATGTTTATGGATGTAGTTTAGAATAATAACAGCAAAGCTGTTGGATATACAGTTTTGAAATAGCACACTTAAGCTAGCATTCCAATAGCCAAAATGGCGAATAGCAGAATCAGTCAATAATTTTATTCTCTTGTTTTCTTGTGGGTATTTTTGCATACTAGCTCCATTACTTTAATGTAATGTAATTTGCTGTGGTTCAAATGATTAATTACCATTACTGTAAGTTCTGCTAGATCAAGGTAATGAACATTCAGCAGAATTTCCTGTCACTTCTCATCCCAGCTCAGTGCCCTCATCCCCACATATAACACACTTCCAGTAACAATAAAAGCACACAGAATAGAACCCTAGGACTGGCTACGTTTGTTAACTATCACATTAAAATTCTGCTAAACCCTTGTAAGTAACACATGCTCAAAACCATTTAAATATACTTAAAGCAACTAGTGATTCTCAAATATTTATACATATACATTTTCCATAATAAATCTTTACTGTGGCAATGACGAGATAATTCTTCTATTTACCTGTTCATGTACATTTCGTATTATTTATAAGGGACAGATCAACAGCTTGAATAAAGCGTAATTCTAAATGAAGAAAATGTTTAAAAATCATTAATATCATTTTAAAAGGTATTTGAGTCTTCTCTTTTGGCCTCTGTTTAGTTGTGCTAGGCCTGTGAATGACAGCTTCCCTGCTTGAAGCATACAGAAAGCACAGCCTTCCTCATTCACTGTCAGTACTATGGCCTTTTCACACGTTCCCTCCACAGCAGTGTTTGTCCCCAAACACTGGAACCCAGCACAATGGCATTCCTACTTCAACACCCCCACCAACAGCACCACTACATATGAAGAATGCTAATGAGATGGACATCCCCCATCTCTGAAAGTGTTAACTATATCCCATACTATCAGATATCACGTTATTTCTATCGTTACGTATTACATCTCGTTTAAAAGCAATTTCATTTTGGTGATGCTTTTTTTCTAAAAACATTTTTAATAGAAACTATAGCAGCTTGGCAAAAAGATTTAAAAATGTCTTACAAGCATTCACCCAGTTGTGTACATTATATATATAATGAACTGATTTTAACCTTCAGATATCTTTGGGAATCTCAGAAATTCCAACAGACACCAAAACAGCATGTTTAAAATAGCAAGGCAAAAGGTTAACATCTGAAATATTAATAGCAGAACAATTCTAACAGTACTGTTGTTTAAATTTTACTTTTTTGTTACAAAACTGTATTTTACAGTCACAGAATTCATGGCATTAAAATGTCAATATAAGCTTTGTCAAGATTTTAGTGAAGCTTATAGCTGATTATAGAGATATGTAATTGTCATTAGAAAGAGTTTAAAGGAAAAAAAATAGAAGGCTTTTGCATTACAGTGTTTATATATTTTCTTCCTTTCTCCTTTATTTAGAGAAAAGCACAAATCGTTTCCCAAAGTTCGAGTACTCTCTCAGTTTTACCTGTTTTACTTCACCTATATTATTGTCAAGGAACACTCTTTGAAGAATACTGATTATCCTCTTTAAAAGGATACAAAGACTACAGCAAGGAGATGGTAGCTCCTCACTGTTTTCTTCCTCTGGGGCAAGAAGCAACAGAGTGATTATAAAGACGACACTGTGCAACCAGTGCACAGTGTGGACCAGAAACTATGTATTGTTTTAACTCAATACATGCATTTTAAACTGAAGTCCAGATGGATTTTAATAGAAGTACATGTATTAGCATATTATTAGTTGTATGTGCTATTTGATTTCAATGGACAGACTATAGTGTCTTAGCAGAGTAATACCGAATCAAAGAATTTCCCCTTTTTTTCTTTATTTCCATTCCCTTTTCATTTAAATGAAAAGACAAAGTAAATACTAATAATGCCAAAATAACACTGAGATAAAGAGAAATCAAGAAAATATATTTAATGTTGTCAAGTAATGGCTAGATGTTATATCGGTATGAATACTGTATGCAGTCATCATAGCATTATGTTGTCAGGCCTCAGCACAACAGGACAAAGTGATAGTATTTTGATTGCATCTCCTGGTTCTTTATCAGCATGCATCCTACTCTTATATCTGTATCATATCACAATGTGCTCTTTACAAACCAAACTTGGTTTAGTTATTTAGAAGAAAAGGTCAACATAAGCAAAATATAGTAAGATTATAGTAAGAAGTATTGTTATACATACAGTATAACGTAACCTACAGTTATTATAGTGATTTCATTAATGTTCAGTACTAATACAACTTCAGTTAGAAAATGGTTGGAAAAATTAACAGAGACACTTTAAGCTGAATTATATGTCGTATCTTATCTTTGAAGTAATATAATTCAAAATAACACAAGCTTTCAGCACATTAACTGCACAAAACATTTAACATCCTTGTGCTGTAAAATTTTCATTTAAGCACTTAAACCAGTTTGAAATGTTTATTAAAATATTTTAATTGTAAGTTTTTTGTAGACAATTAAGTGTCATAGCTGTACTGACATTTATCCTCGTAATCTGGTTTCTTAAAAGTTAAAAATGTCCAACATGGTTATACTGAACATATGTCTATATGCAAGCCTTTCATTACAAAGAACCATTTGTCTTCAGAAGAGATTTCAAATCTACTAAAATTATTATATTTTTCTTGTCATTTACAATTTCCAACTGAACACTGCTGGATAATCACCAGAGGAATGATTAACATAAGTTAATTTACTGAAAAGTCTTTATATGTTCTTTACAGAGAAGAGCAAAAAGTAGTCAATAAATGACTTGCATATGAATTTTTATTTAGAAACTCCATTGCCTGTTTTGTTCTACTAATTACCATTATTCTTGCTAAACACTTGTATGCATTTTATATATTTTTTTCTAAAAGAGTAAATATTATATGTTAAGGCACTGGAAAGTAATCATTTCATTTCTATAGCTTTTGTGACAGGCAGCATTGTCTTAAAAGTGAAGAATTATCAACAAAAAGTGTAAAGATATTTATCACTTTTTAATATATCACTATACTGACTCAGACACATTTTGAAACAAGCTTTTCTTTTTTCTTTTCTGCTTGTTTCTTTCTCTCTCACACATGCTCTCTCAGTTTTGTTTTTGTTTTTGTTTGATTTCTTCTTGCCGACCACTATTAGCTCTAGACAGGAATAGTCTCTTCCAAAGTCAATTCTCATTTCTCTTTATGGATCTGACAGCAGGAGGTGCTGTATAAACAGTGTGACTGACACTTTGCTTGCACCTCTCCTCCCCCTTCCTACATAGTCTGGTAGCTTATCTATCTGATGCAGTCATTCTTAACGCTGGGGCCTGAGATCATTTTTAAATCCGAAGTTCCTAGCTGGTTCTTTAATTTCTATATAAAACTTTTCCTGGAAAATCTATATGTCTACTATTTTTACAAAGTACTCACCTAATCCTTAAAAATATGTACATTCTTACACGTATAAATGAATTTAAGTAACTGTGCTGAACAAGATCAGTGCTTTCTTACTTATATTTCCTAAAATAAAACACCTGATTAATAAAAAATAAATAATCCAATTGCTCCCAACTATCAAAGAGTATATTCAGTATCTGTTTTCTACTAGTTTTCAAACTAACACGCCTGTCTGGTATATTTCTTTAATGGCACATTTATAGTAATTAAAATATTGAGGTTTTAAAATATTATACATTTATTTAATTTGTCATAAGGCAACACCAGTCACACTTAGAAGTGTTTTATTTACTTATTCAAAAAATGTTTCAACTAAATAACTATTAAAATTAGTTTTATGGGAAGATCTATGAGACCATTAAAAACTGCATGTGCAGAACAAGCAATGAAATTTGATTGCTTTAGAGAATTTCCACATAAGGAACGTCACAGCTAGGCACAGTATGCAGCAAGAAAAGATGAGATATATGACATCCCACACCAAAAGAGAGACACAATTAACTCCTTTATTGTTGGCTTTGCAATTATAGGAAAAGCATTTCATTTTCCTAACAGGCACTGCAGCTTATGCAATAGATGTCACACTTCTTTATGACACAGTGCCAATCGTTGGTTTTATACAATAAGTACATTTAAAAATGAAAACAAAAAAGCAGACTTTTAAAGAGTGGGACAACTCACCTGTTTGCAACAGTTTGCAGACTTTAATCGTTGGTGCAGGACCAATAGAACTCCTTGGATATAAATCTTTGCTCCTGAGAGGCTGAAACCTTCTCTCTTAAAGACCCAAACAGGTCCACACAAAGGTGTGATGGAATTTTGCAGGCATCTGTCAAGCAGAGGAGCTATGCAAAGAAAAGAAGAAAAAGGAAAAAAAAAAGCATTCTTTTGACCCTACTGAAACATACAGCCTCTAATGCAGCCTCAGCATCAGAACTAACTCTTAATATCTATTATTTATATCTGACCTGGGTTAAGTCTTGGAAAAGCAACTCCTGCATTTCTAGTGGCCACCATGAAGGACGTACTTATATTGAGACACCCCCCATGAAAGACTTATAAGCTTTGTAAGCACACCTGAATAGTTCTGAAGTGTGCCTAACTAGCTGCACGGAGTGTCATGGTGTGCACTGATTGCCTTATCTTCTCATTTATCACAGATGAGTTGGAACCAACCTTGCTGAAATCTACTTGCATTGTCCTGATAAAATTGCAAGATCCATGTTGTTTCTGTATACAGTTTCCTGTTGAGGAGCTTACATATTCCTACGATATTATAAACGATAACATTCATAAAAGACAATCAACACTCTCATAAGCAATTTTATTATAACCTTCTCATTGCCACTACTCAAAAAACAACTTCTAACAAATAAAAGGGCTCAGTGTAGCTGTTTAATAACAAGGAAAGGTCAAATGAAAAGATAGATAAAATTGATCCATGGCGATGGTCTCAACAAGACCTTTTTCTTGCTGTTCTTAGATTTCAAATCACTATAAAGGTTGAAAGCATTCTCTCGAAGGGACCTGATGTCAATATGTGTGACAAATAAGGAATGATTATTTTTGGCTTCAGGCATTACGGAGATGCATGTACTTTGCAGATACTTTTGTGTCACACATACATGGGCCTTTCTTATATGATAAAATAAAATAGCATTAAGTAGCATTTCAGGCTTTTACCTCATATTGTATAAGGGAAGGGAAGGGGAACGGGAAAGAGAAGGGGAAAGGGAAGGGGAAGGGGAGGGAGAAAGGGAAGGGGAGGGAGAAGGGAAAAGGGAGAAAAAGCAAAAAAACAACCAAAATCTGTTTTTACTAGTAATATATAAGAAAATATAAAAAATAATAAATGGTATAAAGCACATTTGTGAACAACGCAAATGAAATTATATGCATAATTTTCCCATCTAGTCAATCTATGGTCATAAAGATTATTATTTGCCATATAGATTTAAATGGTGGATTTCCTAGGTACATAAATACTAACAAAGAACTACAAGTTTTGTCAGAGAAAATAACCAGTGGATGAATTACATTTTATGTATTTTATTGAGAATAGGAGATAAATATTCCATTCAGACATGACAAATATTTAGCCTCAATAGCTGTTCACTCAGCTGTGAGAACAAACAGAGTCTAAACTAAGACCTTAGTTAAGAAACTTTCATAGGTGAGTTCTTTTACAACTGGAGACTTTTGGACAAATACAGAAGGAACATATCATGCAGTTAAATCCATCTTCAAAGATAAAGAAATAGGTAAACATGCAACAGACTGTACTTTGCCTCTGCTAAAGTCAGTGTATTTTATGATTGATTTAAGCACATGGTTAAGCAAAACCATGTGTTTAATTTTGTGAAAGGCACTACTTTTTAAAATACCATGTTAAGATCCAAGTCTTCTGACTTCCACAGTTTCATGATATAATCTTATCTAGTGAGTAATTTTATTCATTCTCCCATAAACAATCCTGAGAGCTTCCATATAGTATGCTTACTTCTCCAGCAGATATCCTTGTACCTACTTCCTTCCTGCATACTTAGCATAAAATGCCTTTTCTGAATTAGTTGGCAAAGCCATTAAAATTTAGTTACTTAAACCCCATTGAAGTTCCAAAATTGCTGTGATATTTACAAGACTGTACAATCTCAGTTCAGCAAAATACACAAATAGAAGAATTAATAAAAGCACTACAAAAGTTCTGTTTAGATCTAAAGGACTAACTACATGGTTAACAAAACCCATTTAAGTAATCTCTTGAATGAAAACCTATCACATGATTCTTCCAAAGTAATTGAGAATTGTCTGTAAGTCTCACATGTACTTTCTCTTTGTTACAGAAGTGGAAAATGGTATGCAGAAGCTTGTATCAATGACAAATGGGAAGAGAGAAGCAATGTAAGAAGGCATGAAAAGATACATATGTGGGTTCAATGCTCTGCAGGGACTTGAGAAAAGAAAATTAGCTGAAACCCTGTCCATACTTAAGTTTATGATAAAAATCCCATTTATCCAAAGGAAGACCAGACTTCACAAAATAAGGCTGACAGGGATTCACTGAACAAGGTTAATATGAGTAGGTTAATATTAACCTACTCTTACTGATTATCCTAAAAAGTAATACTGCAAAACTTTTTCAAACTATGCCATCAAAGTAAAGACTCCAAACCAGAATGCGTACTATATAGCATTAAATATTTGCTTTTAAAACCCGATTTGTCAAGATATGGCCATGCAATTGAACATGAGCAAAAATCTTTTCAAGATGACAATCAGTGAATACTTTCCCAGACTCTTCTAATAATGCATTTACTCCCTAACATCAGAGTCAGACATAAAATTAAGATGATTAGATGAGGTAATGAATGAGGTCTGACCAGGAACACTGGCAGAAGTGAATTTACTTCAGGACTAAGTGAGCAATATCAGAATTAAATCTGTATTTCATGTTATGTGAGGAGGAGTGGTTATAGTCATACTTAGTTCAGACAAAATAAAAGGACGAAAATCTGATCCCAGTGAAGTGTCTTGACGTTTTACAAATAACTTAAGTGAACAAGGTTTCTACTCAGTGCTTTTAACTTATTTACCATTAGAAAATGATTATAAACAGAAATTAAGATAAACACAAGTAGTGCTGCTTTTCTGAGTGTGCAAGATTTTCTCACAAGCTGTGAGAAAATGTGTGTATACTGGAACTGGATGTTACATTTGAACATTAATTATAATACTATTAATGATTTTACCGCAAATAATTTTAACACCAGTATAATGCGCCCTTGCTAATGCACCTTCTCTGAAGACAGTGAGCTTCAGGACCAGAGAGGGGACAGTTCCAGGACCTGCGGGATAGCTCCGAAGTGAAAGGATCCAAAGTGTCACTTCTTTCAGACATGCCTAACACCCAAATTAGTCAGTCACACTGAGTATCAGACCCAAATAATTTTCTATAAGCAATTATCATTTCCATAAACATCAGCTGCTTCTATCCATAACAGTATTTGTTTCATTCCACATTTAACATTTTTGTTTCCAGATTTATAGTCTCAAACAGCTTGTGTTCTCTCCTTTTTCACATTCTTTTGACCTCCTTTTTAAAATTCCAGAAATCAATGGCATTTAAGTTATTAAGCATTCAGTGAAGTAGGAAACCATGTGTCCCTAGAAAGAGAAAGGAATAAAGGTAGAACAGTAAGGCAGTAATTTCAGAAGACTACACTTTTACTGAAATGTCCCATAAGTTTATTGCTCTCAGTATCTGGTTGGTGATTCCAAAAGATATCCTTAGCACTCAAGACAAAAAATTCACTGTTGCTCAAAAATTATTCCTAGTTTAGGCATGTTTATGTTGACCTCATTTGGAAATGGTGTAGGTATGCAAGAATAATAATTTTCAAGGAACAGCTAGCTACTTCCAGATTTCTGGCCCTTTTGGTGACTTACCTAAGACAAAGAAGGTATTTGTCTGAACTAATACCTTTTCAAAAACTAAAAGAGTATCAATAGTGAGTCCATAAAATATCTCCCAACTCTACTAGAGCGCTTTGATATCATGGCTTTATACAGACCACGGTCTACAAAACAAGGCGAAAAGAATCTATAGGCAAAATTTCCCAAAGATTTGCAAGTCTGTTGTCAAACATTGCATAGTCCATTCAACATTATAGCTGATCAAACATTACAAACATTGAACTATGAAGCAGGACTATGAAGGTCAATAACAGTGTGTTAACCATAGCAAAAGAAGGCAAAGGCTAACACTTGGAAAGAAAGTGCATGCGCTAACTAGTAAGGTTTCGGAACACCTCATCATGATGTATGTCTCTCAGGACGTTAGAGATTTTATTGTGAGGTACTCAGGGAATTCCTGAGAGGGAGTGGTGACAAATGAGTACTTGATCAGAAAGAAATTTTAAAGGAAGGAAACTTCCTGTCAAGGGAAGCTGTGCAAAGGAAGGTAGTCAGAAATTATGGAAAATGTTTTAAATGATAGACAAAATCCCTTTTCTTTATAATGTTTATGCAGAATTTAAAATCCTGCATTAGAACCCATCTGCATTTTTTCTTTTTTAGTTGAATAAATTTTCCCATTGCAGCAGTCCTAGCTGCTAGATATTCAGCCATGGATAAAAGGAGACTGCCCAAGGATCTTTGCTCCTCAGCTAAGATAAACAGTATAAATATACCTTTATTGCTTTTATTCTCTCCCTCATTGATTTTTTTACTTTATATCCCATGACAAACATTGAATTTTCTTGAAGAAAATAATTGTTTTACAGTGTAATTTTACACTCCTCTGAAGAACAGAGACAAGAAATTTTCCCTAAAACAAAACCCAGAGATTTTAAATTGATGGAGATAATGGCATGAAGCCACTGTGGCAAACAGGAGAGAAAAATCTGCTTTTTTTCTTCATCTCATCTTTAAACTTGCTGAAAATGATAAGAGTGCACTGTTGATCAAATGGAGTGACAGAAAGCATGAAATCCAAAGCCCAGTAGGATATCCACAAAAAGTAAGCAGAACATTTGTAAAGGAATGGGAAAATCACCCTCTGGCAATTTGCAATCATCACAAGAGGACTGCAAAAAAATAAAAACAAATCCACCAAAATTCCCTTTGTTAACTTTCTTCTTACTTAAACTCATGACATTATTGGAGGATAAATATTAATATTATGCCGAGTTCTTTTGCACATCAATTTCTTTTAGTAAATAATCTACAAAACAGTAAAAGTATTTTTTAAAATAAATAACAGTATCAGAATAACAGGAAAGAAATCATTACCATTTTTTCCACTACGGGAAAAAAATAAACATTGCAATATGATCAAAATACTAGAAATTCTTTTTACGCTTGCACAGGACAAGGCTTTTCCTGAAGGTACTTTCAAGATGTACTATACACGGTATATATATTACACACAGGGCATGAGATTGTGCTAGCATACACTGTACTTCACCTTTTTTCTTATTTTAGCAAAAACCATGCAAGTCTTTGTCCAGGGCAACTGGCATGTACTATCCAAAACTGTGGTTTATATACGGAAACTGAACGATGGAGAACATGCAGTTTCCTATGTTGTTTAAATTATGTCAGTGTGTTTTTACTCAAACAAAAACTAATCTAACAGCTGCTGTGTATTTTTGTTTACATGCTATATGTCAAATCGTATTGTCCCCAAGGTACTTATGAGAGATGCTTTAGCAGTCATTTTCTTAAATACTGATGCCTATCCGAATTTGGATTTTTCCACCATTGAACAGAATGACAAGCACACGATTGCTGTACTTAAAGCAATCTTTCACAGCTGCTTTGCTTTTTCAGTGATCCCATTAAATTGACGGCATATGCCTGTGGGGTCTACAATGTTACAATACTGCTGAACAAGATGTTGATTGTACAATACAAATTTGTGCAATAGAACTTGGCTTTATTGTGGGAACCATTTCCCAGGTCATTCTTTCATTTATTTTTAACCTGAGGAAAATTTCATTTAAAAACTTATCTATCTCTCTGACCTTTACTGAACACCTGGTTATATTAATTGTTTAGAAGTGCAAACTCTAACACTCAGTGGTTAGTAGGCATGAAAACCTATGAAGTCTCCTCAGTTCCTAAAATGAGCATGAGTCATGTCTTTTCTTGAACTGAACGAAGTAGCTGTGCATTAAATATGCTGGCACATCTTCTGCTTGAGCAAGTGGACCGAAATGGTGTGAATTGTTAATGCCTTGCTGCTTTGGTTCACGGCTTGTGATTGATCATTTGTAACTATATCTACTCCTTGTTCCATGAAATCAAGTATGGAGTAATGGGTTCATCAGATTTTTGGGTTAAATTGAGAGTGAAGAGGTACTGTGTGTGGAAATAAGAGTTGCCATGTTCAGGGCTGGCCTTGTAACAGCATGGAATCTAAAGGCGATATTCAAAACCACTTCACTCATCATACGCTTACTGATTCTGAATAGGGTCCATTTGCAGGGGACATTTGGTAGTTTTCCAATACACTTTATGCCTCTTTCTCCACTTCTACCACCCCACACATCTTTTTTTTTTTTTTTTAAACTAGAATAGCTTATAACAGGTCAGCATAGAAAATCAATAGATTTAAATAACTTGCTATGTAAAAGTAAAAATAGCCTTGCACTGAAATGACTGTCCTTCTACTAATTAATGATACTATCTAAATATTAAGTCATTTGCATGACTCAGGCTATAAAGAACTCAGCAAAGTTTTACTCATTATTCACAATTATACTCGCATATTTTGTAGAAAATTAGTTTTCCAGGCAGAAAGAAAGAGTTACAATAGCCTTAATTTTACTCCTCAGTCCATTCATGTGCAGGAATGACACATATTTCCAGACACTACAACACGGCTTGTGACTTTGCAAACAGCAGTGTGTGGGAGCACAGCAAATACAAGCCAACAGCAACCAGAAGTGACAACTTGCAATGGCCTGCAGGAGAGTAATCACATTACAGTATCTCCACAGAATGAGAAAGGTAATGTCAGTCAGTATCCAACCTGCTGCAGTGCTCACAATGTTCTGTTTGTGCAACTAAAGCCTCACTATACTTACTGTGCTATCTCATCTCCTCTAGTTAAATTTCACCGATTCAGAATAAAACACACCAACTTGTTTCCATTTTTTTAGAACAATTTATAAAAGCTATTTAATGACATGTGAATGTTTAACTGGGAATGAATGAATCACTCTAGTCACATGAAACTTACAACCAGGTTTTCCATCTGCTCTTGTGCTGAAGTTCAGAGACAAAACTAAAATCTGGACAAATTTAGGACCAAAAGAGAAATACAGAGTAATAATTGACTACTATTGCTCCTCATTTAGGAGTAAAGAATGAAATGGAAGGGAATTAAATGTAAGAGAAGTGGAAAGGAGTGTACTGCATGTAGGCATCTGTGTATATGTGTGATGATTATAGCCTTATTAAGACAGAGACATACAGCAGTTTAGTTCAATTTCACCCAATCTAGGTATGTAAGATTTTTAATCTCTCTTCTTTGTTTAATATGTTTAATATGTATCATCCTGATGAATGTAGGTATAGTGCAAGTCTACAGCAATCTAGTCAATGCACAAGTTTTTTCATTAGGAGTTTTTGGGAGACTTCAATCCATGCAACATTGGAGGAATACAGAAAGCGATCATGAATGAAGAAGCCGCTTTTTTCAGAACTCATTTTGAAAGTTCTCTTTTTCCTGCCTTTCTCCTCCTGTCTTTATGTTAGCACTAGAGAAACCTTGCTGAGGTCAAGTTTCTACATTCAAGTATTTAATCAGGCTCTTTTTTAATTAGTCAGGCTCACGATGGCTTTGTTGGCTTATAATTGTTGTTGGGAAGCTTTCCCACACTTATGCCAGGAGCTGTGCCACCATTTGGAAGAGGTTTATCAAGCCTATGGAAGTCTTTCCTAAAAACCAATCATTTTCCTGGGTATTTTCTTTTTTTAATTGTGACTAACTTGCAGGTGCTCATCTCTATTTTCAAAACATTCAGTGCTGAAGCAGTTACAGAAACCTGTCCAGAGGAAATCACAGCAAGCAGCCAATGAAAGGACAAGAAGACTTTCTCAGCCACAGTATGCTTAGAGTTCTTCAAAATAGTTGGTTCTGATGCATTACTGCAGTCCACCTGGTAAGTTCACAGGATCACAGAATGGTTGAGGTTGGAGGGCACCTCTAGAGTTTGTCTAGTCCAGCTCCCTGCTCAAAGAAGGGTCACGCCAGAGCAGATTGCATGGGTTTCTCCAGTGGCATTTTGAATGTCTCCAAGCATGAGACTCCATAGCACCTCTGGGCAAACTGTTCAGTGTTTGACCACCCTCACAGTAAATTCTTTTGGTTTATGTTTAAGTGGAATTTCCTGCACTTCAATTTGTGCCCACTGCTTCTTATCTAGTAATTGAATACTACTGAGAAGAATCAGGATCCATCTTCTTTACTCCCCCCACCCCAGCCAATACTGGTGGATTGGATTATACCTCTCCAGTTGCAGGACTTAGCATTTCCCTTTGTTGAACTTTATGGGATTCCTGTCTGCCTATTTATACATTCTTTCTCCAGCAGTTCTTCTAATGTGCAAAAGTTCTTTAAGTTCTTTCTTCTTTAAGAAGAAGAAAAGGAACAATACGTATTGCCTAATTCAATAAGCATATCATTTATGTAGAAGGTAGAGAAAAGTCCTGGAGAAAATGAGGGTTAACCTTCATAACTATGACCTCATACATATTAATTTCATTCAGGCAAAAGGCTCACTCCTAATGGACTACAGTTTAAAAAAATACTACCTATGAAGGGATATATTCAGGTTTCATAGCAAAACTCCAGATATTAGTCTAAAAAATATTACTTAAAAACCAAAGATGCTGTTCTCCATTCAACCAGATATACACACTGCCAGAGAGGAGAAGGAGGAAAAATTGATCTCATGTCATTTTTTTGCAATTTACCGAGTCAAGGAAAGATAATTTATAATGGAACTTAATGCTGTTTCAGTGCTCTGTTGGTTACAACCTATGGTGTCAGCAGCTACACATTTGTGAGACCAATTCAAACATCTTTTTTATTTTCCCTGCTCATACTGTGCTTTCTACACTAAACAGAATAAGGTATGTATAAGGGGCTACGTTCTGTATGTCAAATAAATTCAATAGATTCAGTTGTGCTTTCCAATGGAGTTTCAGAACTTCACACAGGTGAGTGGAACTGAGGACTCAGCATTTAGTTTTATTTAAGTATCAAATTTTCATGTAAAATGTATAACCCTTCTATTATTCTATATAATATATAGAATAATAGAATTATGCTTGTATACAAATGCTGGAAGTGTGGTTACATAGTCTGTGATTAAAGAAAATGAGGCACACAAAGGCTTAATCCATAATATATAGAATAATAGAATAGAATTCTATATAATAGAATAGGATTCTGTTATAGAGTTATTTTATATTATTAGTTATTATATAGAATAATACATTGTACATACAACATATTAGTAGACATTTACTATAATAATAATAATAATAATAATAATAATAATAATAATAATAATAATTTTATATGATATTATATTACATTCCATTATATTACATTACATTTATTATTATAAATTGGGCTGAATAGACCAATTAATTAGCTGCATTTGTGGATGCCAATTCTTACTGGTCTGACAAATCAATGAATATACTCCCTTAAGAATAGGCAACAGAGGTATAAAAGGAGAAAAATACTCTGGAGCACACAGTACCTGATAGTAGGCGTAGAGCCAATTTTTATTTCTCTGTGGGAAAAGCAATGATACATACTCTACAGACATGTACTTCTAAATTCAGAATTACGACCCTAGCTACTTTAAGAATAAAAACACTTGTCTAGCTTTGTGATCAATGCCAGTTTACTTTTCCTGGATCTGTCAAACAAGATGTGTCCGCTAAATTCCACATCTGAGGATAGAAATGTTGGGCTGAATCTGAAGTTAAATGTTAGGATGAAGTGCAGAAAAGAAATATCTGGGTTGATTCTTAGGTCATGTAATTGGCATCAAAGACACTTTTGTCACAGTACAGGATTTCACAATGAAGGCAGGATTGAGTGTTTCATCGTGACTGAGTTACATTTAAATGCTGGTTTTGAAGCAAATATTTTAGTAGTAACTTATGCTTGTATACAAATGCTGCAAGTGTGGTTACATAGTCTGTGATTAAAGAAAATGAGGCACACAAAGGCTTAATCCGTATCTTATTATCCAATGTGCCTCTGATGTCATCGGTACCACAAACTGAAAGTGCCATCAAAGAGATAAATAGTTCTGTCACATGGAGTAGGAAGGCTCGGAATATATGAGTGGGTTCTTCTTTCAACAGTACTGGCAGGCTGTAAGTCCAGTTTCTCCTCAGACAGTTTTGCGGAATATTTAGTTTAGGCTATCATGCTCTTCCTGTTACAACTATTTTCATGAGCATTGTCTATATTTTTTTTAATAATCAAGGATCTTTTTTTTTATATCTTTGATCTGAAAGTAGCTGTAGAAAGAAAGTAGCTGAAATAACAAGAAAATGCTCATAATGAAGACAGCCTTCTCTCTTCCTAAAACATGGCCAGGGAATGCTATCTGGCTTGTGAGGAGAGTAAAAAAACCCGGAAAACTCTACTCCTGGCTGGGATGAAATCTGATTTGCTTCTCTGAAAGTGGTTAGGACGAGAAGAGAAGTAAGCAGACTACTTACATAGACATTTGTTGAGGTGCACAACCCAAAGAATTTAAGACTCCTTTTAATGATTTACAAATGCTATATCTTCCTTGGATACTTCTCCCACCATAGGAGGATTATTTATAGATACAGGCACCTCTTGAACTTATTTATTTAAAAGCTTGTATTAAAAATCTTTGGTCTGAGTAACAGATATATTCAGGAATAAGGAAAAAAAAGTCATACGAATATATACGTAAATGCCTGATTAAATTTATAGTACAAAGATATAGTGATTTGGTAGACAACAGCCCTGAAGGAAAGCTCAAAGAAATAATTCTTAGTCTTCTTAAACAACAGCGTTGGAATGATGTCTTATTTATAGACCATATACAAGGATAGAAGAGATAAACTGTGTGTGTGTTATCCCATTGAAACTGTAAGAAAAAGCTCTCAGACTAAAGAAGTACCTACAGAAAAAAAAGACAGGCAATCACTGAAAAAAGGATGAAAAATTATGCAAATATTAAAATGCTAGAATTACATAAAACAATAGCTTTATTCATGAGCTTATTTATTATTTGCCATTTTTAGTTCAATTTAAAGGCACCAACCTACAGAAAGGATTAAAAACATAAGTCCAAATTTGCTTTTCAGTTCTAAGTCCTCGATGCAGTAAACAGAAAGTCTGTCCTACAAATGCTACTTACCACTTATGATATTGCCAATTTTTCCTCCACATACGTTGTATTAGTAGCTCACTGGAGAGGTAAGATTCATCCTCAGTGTGCAATCACCTGAAAACTTTTAAAAAAGAAAGGTGTTACTGCAAATAATTAAGACCTAGTTCTTTAACAAATACATTAAGAAAACCAAAAAAGCCCCGCTTTAGTATAAATATGCTATAAACAGACACAAATTAAATATTTACCACTTAGAGAACAAATGCCTTTGCAATGTAGTCTATACCCCACATAAAATGCAGAATGAACAGCTGTCGATCCTTTGATTTCCAATAATGACTATACACACTGGCAAGTGCAGCATTCCATATGTGCAAATTTATTAGAAATGCAAGAAATCAAATATTCCAAGTTATCCTTGGAACAAAAAGTAATTGCAGGTAGAACAAAACGTTATGTGTTTTTTACCAACTGAAATAGTATGAAATGAAAAAGAAAAATTTAGATGCCTGTGAAAAATGAATCTATCAGATGCTGTACACATACATGTAGCAGGAAGCTCTACTTCAACGACCTTACAGACCAAGTAAGATACAGAAAGAAAACTGTTATTAATTCTAATTAGTTTAGCCACACAAAAAGATGACTATACTGTGTAAAAATTTTCAATGTGTATTCATAGACCATATATGGTCATGGTAGAAACCAATATAATGTAGCAATGTCTTAAAAGTTACTCAGTGACTTCAGCAAAAGACTCCTTAGCAGCGGGCAGTGTATGGCCTACTAGCACACATTTGAGTTACACTGGGTGCTGCAGAAGAGAAAGAGGGGCTACTACACTTTTATGCTCACTGCATATTTTGACTAGAGCATGCATGCTTTGAATGCTTTGAATAAAAAGATATGCTAAACTCTAGAAATGTCACAATTGCTTAATTTAACCTCTGATTCCCATTAAACATACAAATACATGTCTTTGTATTAGTTTAAATGTTTAATTCTAAATAACTTTTTATTCTGCTAGCAAAGATAGAAATTCTCCTTCAGAAACATTCAGCACGACACACCCCAAACATAATAATGTTTTGGTTTGTTGTATACCATCACAATAGGGGATATCACAAGCCTTTCCTTGTGCCCACAGTCAAATTCTAAATTATGCTTATTTTCCATGTCCACATTGTTCTGATTTTTCCTAGTCATGCATTATAGCTGTTGTTTTAGGGAGAATCCTCCCACTATTAGGATTTTATGCTGAACCAAGTTTTCAGATTGAATAACATGAAGTCATATACCTCAGTCAATTTAAAACATGTATTTCTTGATGTATTCCTTTTAAATACTATTTGCTTACTACACGTACTTCAGAATAATCGATTATTGAATATTTAGCTTACCTTTCTCCAGTTCACACAGAAATCATAATACTTGAGAATATATACAATAGCTGTTTTTATATTGTGCAATACTATTCAGTGAATGCAAATTTTATGAAAGAGGTGAATCATCACTATAGGAGTTGTGTGATTAAAGCAGAAACTGTCACTGAAATGATGCTAGTGAAATTACCTGTCACTCTCTGGAAGAAAGTCCAAGATAGATAGCACACAAGTTACTTTTTGATGACAGAAATGGCAATACTTTGACCAGCAGAAATTCATTGTTCATGGAACTGTTGAAAAGAAAAGGCAGAGGAAAATACTAATGACATTATTCACCCATCCTGCCTATTTCAGGTCAGTCAGGTGAATATCCTAAACTGTCTTTTTCAAGCTGCTCATAGAGAAAACAGGGCCAAAGTATGAAGAAAAATTTTATCAGTCTTGTAAATTTTAAGAGGAATGTGTCCCATTTTAAAAATTCCACATTCAACTGCAATAACACATGTTCAAGTGTGAAAAACACATCTCCTACCTCAAGAGAATCCACATTCCACAACTGACATTGCACACCAAACTTAGGAGAGATGCTGTCTCTCCAAAGAAATACGTTTTAAATAAGACAAAGAGAATACTCCATCAATAAAGTTTTGTGTTTCCTTGGGTTTGGGTTTTTTCCCTTTTTTCACTTTCAACTGTAATTACAGTAGCTTTGATGTTGTTCTAACATGCACAAACATGGAACTCTTTTGAAGGTGTTTCACTTAGGATTGCTAAAATACAACATATTTCCTCCCCCCTTGCCCATTTTTGCACATATTTGCCATATTTGGGCCCAAATGCCATATTTCTGACCCAGTTCTAACCTAATTCAGAACACTTTTTCTGGCAAGGGAGAAGGGAAGATGGGACAACATGCAAATATATTACAATTTCTTACAATGGAGTCAAGGTCCTCCAACAGTTGTAGTTTCTGATTCTTTACAACTAAAGGTTCCTTAGCTTTCTAGGCAGTTGCCTATCTGAAAATACCCATCTCAAATAGATTTGGGAGAATTGGGTTCAAGTCTAATCAGAACCAAACAGAATGTGGACCTGTGCTCGGGTCTCCCCTATGAAATTCTAGTCTCATATCTCTGTCTTAAAAAATATTTGGAAAGATCTTAGCTCAGTAAGAGTACTTTAGACATTTTCTAAACTTCAGCAGGACAGAAAAACTGTTTCATACTAGTTCAACAACAAAACAAATAGAAAAAAAATCATTATTTATCTTGTCTCTTCTTTCAAATTTTCTAAACATACTTATTCTTTCCAATTTTAATTGCATAAGAATAGCCATTTTCAGCATGAAAAAAATACTTTCCTTCAATGAATTATGAATCCTATTTGATATACATCAGTATATTCATTGCTGTATGGTAGACGTGCAGTTCTTCCATCAGAAGCCTGTATTGTGACTAAGTGGAAATGGGAGGGAGACTGTGAAGATTGTACAGTCTGGTAAATCTGCCTTTTTGAGAACTGAAACAGACTGCAATTGTTCAGTGTGTCCTTTTTTCTCATTCATTCAGTGATATGGATCTAGCATAACTGAAACAAGAATATTATCATTTTTGTCAGTGTTTCAGAACAAAAAGAATCAAACATCCTTCAGTTGCATTTCAGACCTTCCTGCCAAGATACCACCAGTATCTGGTGAATTCACATCACACTTTGCATAGCTGGTCCACTTATTCATTAATAGGTAAAAGTCTGAAAAGAAATAGTTACTGAGTACAAAGAAACAACACACTTTTCACACTGTAGAAACAATTTGCTGAGCATTTTGCTTATTATACATAGAAAAAACCCACATTTCAACTGTTTTTTTAAATCATGCTAAGTGAATGGCTAAGGGAAGGAATAATGTCCTATTCAAATAACAAATAATATTTGTATTCAAGGAAAAGGAAAATGCTCTGCTTCTGATATATTCTTTGTGATTGACTACACCATGACTGGGGTTGTCCCAGGTGAGGGCAGTATGCTAGGAAATTATCTACATATGCACCATATGTACCATATACTGCCTTTATTCTTCCACTTTTCTTTAGACATCCAGTCAAAGACAGGATATTGGACTAGATGAAAGTCTAGTCTGACATAGTATTGCAATTTTTATGGTCATTTGTTTTTGTTTTCAATTTATAAGCAAGAAATATATTTTCTTTTTAAATCACTAGACTGAATGAAATACCATTTTGAAGATTTTAAAATATTTTTATTTTACACTTACTGTTTCATTAATACCTGAGACACTGACTTTAATTCATTTCAAATGTGTAAACCTTTATACATTCATCTTTCAGTGGAGGATCAGACGCTTGCATAAAATTCAAACGTGAATTGCATATAAACATACAACTTTTCCTTTGGCCTTAGTTCTCTTTTCCCTGCACCAAAAGGTACGTAGATGCTAGAATTTTCTCAACAGTTTTTCTCTTTCAGACTCATTTGTTTCTTTCCACTCCCATGTAACCTTTTTTCTTGTGCTTGCAAAAGTATTTACGTGGGTGTATAGTGAATCAGACTCCAGAAACTATTCCAGATAAAATCTACTATTCTAACTAGTTTATTTTTGGCGTATGTCATCTTCCCTATGTGATTCACTGAATGATGGAACAAAACCCTTGTGCTGTCAAGGGAGCTGCAGTAGTCCTACAATGACAGGGCACAAGTGGAGGAGGCTTCTTTTACCAACAGTGCTGGAATAGACTGACTTGAAATGTACTCAAAACTATGGCCTCAGTCACTTTTGGATACCCTTTACAAGCATGGGATGGCCTACACAGCACCAGGTTTGCTGGCGTCTGATGGGATTCATCTTTCTCAAAGGGGAAAGAGAATCTTTGCTCTGGAGCTTGCAGGGCTCATTGACAGAGCTTTAAAACTAGATTTGAACGGGGAGGGGGATAATATCAGGCTTGTCCTAGAGAAGCTGAGGGATAACGTGCCACAGTTAGAGGGAGCAGGTGCTAGCAAGGACACTCAGCCTGTGTCTCTGAGATGTGCGGGGTACGCTGGGGCACAGCTGAAATTGTACAGAGTTGAGCTAGGGGATACTGAGGCAACAGGAGCCAAGAGGGAAACCTCAAAGTGAAATACCTCAAAGCACATAAGGGGTGTTCCTCTATGAAGGAGACACGGACGACAGCCGAGCTGAAGTGCCTCTACACCAATGCATGCAGCATGGGTAATAAACAGGAGGAGCTGGAAGCCATTGTACACCAGGAAAACTATGATATAGTTGCCATCACGGAAACATGGCGGGATGACTCACACAACTTGAGTGCGGTGATGGATGGCTATAAACTCTTCAGGAGGAACAGGCAAGGCAGGAGAGGTGGTGGGGTAGCCCTGTATGTTAGGGAGTGTTTGGATAGTTTAGAGCTCAATGATGGTGATGAAAGGGTTGACTGTCTATGGGTAAGAATCAGGGGGAAGGCCAACAAGGCAGATATTGTGGTGAGAGTCTGTTACAGATCACCCAACCAGGATGATGAGGCAGACAAACTATCCTATAAGCAGCTGGGAGAAGCCTCATGATCGCTAGCCCTTGTTCTTGTGGGGGACTTCAACCTACCGGATGTCTGCTGGAAATACAATACAGCAGAGAGGAAACAGTCTAGGAGGTTCCTGGAGTGTGTGGCAGGTAACTTCCTGACACAGCTGTTGAGCGAGCCAACTAGGGAAGGTGCCCTGCTGGACCTCTTGTTCACGAACAGAGAAGGACTTGTGAGCGATGTGATGGTTGGAGGCCGTCTTGGGCACAGTGATCACGAAATGATAGAGTTTTTGATACTTGGAGAAGCGGCGAGGGGGGTCAGCAGAACTGCCACCTTAGACTTCCGGAGGGCAGACTTTGGCCTTTTTAGGAGACTGGTCGACAGAGTCCCCTGGGAGGCAGCCCTAAAGGGCAAAGGAGTCCAGGAAGGCTGGACATTCTTTAAGGAGGAAGTCCTAAAGGCACAAGGGCATGCTGTCCCCAGGTGCCGAAAGACGAGCCGGTGGGGAAGAAGACCGGCCTGGCTGAATAGAGAGCTTTGGCTAGAACTCAGGAAAAAGAGGAGAGTCTATGACCTCTGGAAGAAGGGCCAGGCAAGTCAAGAGGACTACAAAGGTGTAGCAAGGTTGTGCAGGGAGAAAATTAGAAGGGCCAAAGCCAAGCTAGAGCTCAATCTGGCTACTGCCGTAAAAGACAACAAAAAATACTTCTTCAAATACATTAGCAGCAAAAGGAGAGCTAAGGAGAATCTCCAGCCTCTAGTAGACGGGGGAGGGAACACAGTGACCAAGGACAAGGAAAAGGCTGAGGTACTTAATGCCTTCTTTGCCTCAGTCTTTAATAGCAGGGCCAATTGTTCTCTGGTTACCCAGCCCTCTGAGTTGGAAGATAGGGACAGGGACCAGAATGGAGCCCCCATCATCCAGGGGGAAATGGTTAGTGACCTGCTGCACCACTTAGACATTCACAAGTCTATGGGGCCTGATGAGATCCACCCGAGAGTACTGAAGGAACTGGAAGAAGTGCTCAAGAACTGGAAGAAGACATCCCCATGGAAGAAAAAACAAAGATTTATTAATACTGTATCAAACTACTGATTTTTGTGTGATGTTCAAAAATTATTGCTGAACTTTTTTGCTCTGATGTACAGACAAGTTTGATCTGTGTGTTTTGATCTGTATCCTCATCATGTTGAAAGTATCCTGAATGTCCTAGTTAGACAACAGGTTCTAAGAACATTTATTGCAGAAGTGTTATCATTCACATTTGCATGCAATTTCTTGATATATATTAGCACCAATGCTGTCAGTAATAAAACTAGTTTTATATTACAAAATATGGATGATATCTATCACAGGCGACATTAGTAAACTGACAGACATATGACCTTTCATTAACTGAGCCAGATATAGTTCTCCTGGGTATTATTTTAGTGTAAGAAAATTATAATTGTCCTACAGACTTAAAAAAAGCCTGGATTACACAATTCAGAGAGGGCTGAATGCTAATATTCCAGGCATTTAAAATTCCTTACATGTAGTGGAAATCTTTGCAAAGTATTCCATGTTGTGAATCAGCCCTAGGTTTGAAAAATATTTAAAATTTATTTTTAGAAAATTATTTCAAATATATCACAGAGTAATAACAGAAATGAGGTGATATAAAGTATATATGCCATGCTTGTTTGGGGACAAATACATATACTCTTCTAGAATTACCTGAAAACAAAGACAGCATATCAATTCTTCTAAAACCTGCTGAATTGCCAAGAAAGTATTAAAATGCCTTATATGGGAAAAAAGATTCTTGTATATATCGTAGCTATAAAATATATTGTTATATGGCTACAGTGTCATATCTTTTAAGAAAAATATTTTAACCATTGAATATTTATAATTAAATATCTAACCTAATCAAAATTGACTGTATTTTCAAACATATAACCCATGCCTCAGATAATCTTAGAAATAATGTTCCTTGGTAATAAATCCTCAGATAACGTACTGTTAGCACACACAAAACTAGGAGATGAAATAGGCATAATCAGAAGCAAGGTGGCTACTAGGCAAAGACAAGCAGATTAAAGAGCAGGGGGGATTTCAGGAAAGAGGGAGCACAGAAGTAAAAGTCCCCTTATCTAACCTGAACATATATACAAACCCAGTTTTGTTGAACTCCAAGGCTTTGTAATTTAAGGGATTTTTTGGTTGTTTTTTTTAGGAATAATCTATAGTTATCTGAAAGCAATAAAACCACAGTAACAATGAAGGTACTTTGGTGATGCATTCATTCAAACCTGTTAATAAACAAAGGTTACCTTTTCAATTTGATTTTGTGATGCAATAGTCTCATAGTTATCCTGCCCTGTGCAGGTTTTAAACACTAAAATTCTGTCAGAGGTGTCCTCAATAATTTTCTACATGCAGTTGGAAATGACAGGCTTGGTTTTCTTTTGCTTGACACCATTATGAAGAACCAGACCATTCACTATCCAAGATACTTTCTCCATTAATGACAGATGGTCTGAAAGAAAAAAGAAAAAAAAAAAAGTCAATATTTGGCTTCAAAATTAAAAACGGACACATCGTTCTCCCTTTTCCCTGTTACCTTAAAAATACACACTGGCCTGTCTCCACTTAGATGCTGGTATTTTCTGAAATACTACCACCAGCTTCCTACTAACCGTGACATAAGCTGTAGCAAGCTGTCTGCAGTGATAGCCTGCATAAATCATCATTCCTGAAGGGAACAGATGTTCAGGGTATGAAAGAGTAATACCACAATTTAGTCATAATTAAAATTCACCTTAGCATGCCTCTATCAGTGAGCAGAGAGGAACATTTCACTTCTCACCTACAAAAATGAAATGCCTCTCATTTCTTCTGCTTCAGGAAAATTAAGCCTGCACCTTTTGTACATTGTTTGAGTTCCATATCTGACACTGCATCATATAAATGACATTTTTATTTCACTTCAACTGTTAGTTTTTTTCTTTTTCCAAACACTAGAAAATGACCTCTAAAAGGTGTTCTGCCTCTGCACAAAACGCACTTACAATTAAATCTTCACAGGAGAATGTTGTACATTGCATGCAGAAATATAATCAGTAGCTATCTAGCTACAGATCAAAACTGTGCCAATAAACATACTCATTGTACTGATAACAATTCAGTCTGAGCTGGATATATTTAAAAACTTAGGGGCTGAAGGCCCCTTTAAAAATTATTTAGTAATCTAGGATCACTAAAATCAGTGGGAGTTAAAGGATTAACTCAGTTAAAAATTTGATCCTTAGCCTTGTAACTGCCATTAATGTTAATGGAATGTGTCTATACACATAATTTTGAAAATGTAAGCCTCATACTGCTATTATTACAGTTGGATTATGTTAGATGCATGACAGTTCTTCTGAAAAATTGGTTTCAATTCACAAATCTTTATATCATAAGGCTACTTTATTATGAAATACAAAGCATGTGTTCATTATGTTAATATATAGGTCTCTAAACACAGTAAAGAGTAAATGGCTGAGGTTTTCACAGCAATTTAAAGTTCTAAGATGAAAGATAATTTATCTTCTCATCAACATTGATATTGGCAATCAACTTGAGAAAAAACTCTCATTAAACCATGGTTTAGTTTCCCAACTAAATATCTTTAGTGACTGTCAACCTATAGAACTTCACATTGGATTCTAAAGTCCATGGATTAGATCCTCAGTGAATGTAAATTAGCTAACCTTATTGAATTCAGTACAGCTACAGCAATTTACCAGGACTGAGAACGTGAATTTATAAATCTATTAATCTAGCAGGGGTCATTTTGTAACCAAAGTTATTTCTCAACAAGTAAGTGAATTTCAAACTTACATTTGAAAAATTGTGATTTGTTTTCTTCCACAAGGATGCATCTACATTAGCGTTCTAGTTCAAACAAGGACTGCAATTTTTAAGTAGGAACCTACAGCTTCCACGTAATGTACTTTGATTCGTATCACAGAGCAGTTTCAAAGCATGCAAACTGATACCCTTTGGATGAAACTAAACCAATGGATGTGCTCCAGAAGTGTACCTAAAGCCCTTCCATAAGTTCACTGCACAGACTAGAGCTAGCTCAGAGTAAAATCTCTTAAAATGTGTATAGTGGGGACATTAAGTTCCTTTGTACTAACTGCTTTGTTCCACAGATCTGTTTCTCTGGTACTGTACAACTTGTTAACACAGATGTAGCTTCATTTTCCTGCTCCTTTCTCCAGAGCTCTTCCTGTTACTTGTAGAATTTATGAATTTTGCCTTATCATTAGTTTTGAAATAGCACAAATGGGCATTTTCAGTGGTCAGGAAGGTATTCTGTGGTTGCTGTGAAAACCAATTGGCATGTGCACTTGGGATGAACTTGCTAGAAATCTGCTGCTAAAACTCTAAACATTCCCATTGCCACTGATCAGGTTCCAGCATCAAAGGACTTCGCTAATGCCAGCTGTACCGAGTAGACTCTTAGGCTCAAAATAGCCTTTTACATAGTATATTTAAAACTAGAATGCCAGGCAGGATACAGATGAGTGAACAGCATTATTTCTTACCTGCCATAGCTATAAAGTAACAATATTAGATTGGGAAATGCAGGGAGACTTCACTGAATGGCATTAACAACTCTGTGTGTTTCACAGCCCTTATTATTAATCAACTGAGAAAAGTTTATTGTTATTGATTTATTATTCATTTAGAAAGCACAAAAGTTTTACTAAATCCATTTTAGAAATGAGACCCCTGGAAAGTTGTGCAGGATCTCACAGAAGAGCTTGAAATAATCTCCTCTCTAAAAGGACATGCTCAAATATCAACCACTTATCCATACAGAACAGTTACTTTTTACTTCATGAACAACAGTTTATGAAGACATTTTTCTTACGGACATTATTTTTTATGCTAATAACTCCCATTTGTGTGCAAAGATTACTTTGGTTGACTGTGTAAGGCATCCTGTCCACTCAGCATATAGGATGGCTTGACTATCCCTTGATCCCTCCATCAATACAGGTTCCAAGTTGCATGAGACTGTAGTAATGAGGAAGATGCATCTCAGAATTCATATGAACAGCATATCTTGAATCACACCTTCATGTGACTTATCCATGGATTCCACTTCCGATCACAAGAAAACAGTGACCTTGTAATAAAGAGGTGGTTGCAAGACCAGTTTAACCACTGGTTGAAAAACATCTCTAGTAACATTGGAAAAGAGATCTTAAGATCTCAACTAAGCAACACCAGTGAGTAAAAAGATAGACTGACTGTCATCTGGAAATTTTTGAAAATGGTACGTTTTCAGAGAAGTTGCAGAAAGTGGTTCAGCCTTGGAAGAAGGGGCTCTAACGTGCATTGACAAATCTAGTCTAAGTCTGTGCCATGATTTAGTTTGGTAGGGTATTCATTTATATAGTTATTGGACATATATTATGTGCTATTTCCCATATAAGCAAGTATTAAAAGTTGGCTGGGTAACAGCAAAAGGATGTTTTTCAGTTTAGGTACGCTACACTAAGTAAATGTAGTTTGGCTTCCTCCTGAGCAGAGTGGTACTTGGAGAAAAAGTGGCAGCTGATTTAGATTATAATGAAAGATGACATAAGGTGAAACTTAGAGATCGCTTGGCATTGAATGATAAGAGCAAGTAGATGCCTAAAGGTGAATTTAGGAAGATTATAGCTGCTTAAGCGAAAGAAAAATTTTGCCCACCCTTTAAGGTTACATCCACAGTACCCCTTAAGGCTGGCTGGAGAATTGCTCTGAAGGTCAAGCTTGTCTGTATTCTATAGTATAAGCCTGCAAGGAAGCTTCAAGCACAACAGGAATAAGCCCTCTAGGAATTTGCATGGCCAAAAATGCTAAGCATGGCTATTTGTTCCCAGCCTTGACTGAACAAGATGTCAACGAGGTTGTTATGCGCATGGAGGGCAGGCACTACGTGGTAATGAATATACTTCTGCCACTTCAGAGCAGCATAGACATAAAATCAAGCACTTGAGTGTCTTTGTGTTCCCTCATTTTCAACAATAAATTACTCTTGCCACCTGAAATTGTCTGTACATTTGATGCTGCTGTGCATCCTTAAGTGACCATGATCCTACCTGATTTGAGAAGTTTGGCACCTACCGATCTTTTGGGGCTCACAAACCAGGAATCTCCAAAGCCAAATTCCCTCATTGAGGGGATACTTCAGATATATTAAGTGCAGAGAGAAACAGTGGTAGCACTGAGTTTATCGCAAAGTAAAACAGACATGAGCATTTAAATAAAAAAAAACCTTGAAGAGTGGTGGTAAAGTCTCATTTATAGAAGTGGCCAAGTGTTTATATTTCCTGGGTTGAGGGAGGTCAGACTCTATAATCTCCTCAGTCTGACAGACTCAGTTCCATATTTCACAATTCCCAGGAGAGTGCTCGTAATCTCCAGTATGCAGATCTGGAGTGAGATCTCTCTCTTGTTGCTATTGAACTGTGCAGTAATAATGCGAAATTCCTGGGGGAAGAAAGAAAGAATAGCTATGGGAATCTGACTTTACAGACCATTGATAATAAAAGTACTTATTTGGACCTAGGGTAAGGATTTTATAATCCCAGTCTTACACAATGTCTAAACAAGGTGTTTAAGCAGAGACATCAGATAAGATTTCAGCTTCATCCCTTTCTTCAGGATTTCTTAGCATCTGTTGTAAATGCTGCTTCTCTTGAACCTCCCCTATGCTTCACACTGACGCTATAACAGAAAATGTTGTTACATATAAGTGATTGTTGTTACACACAGAAGTGATTTGATGGGAGATTGGAAGGAAGTTTCTAACCCTGCTAAAAATTTTTGAGGTCTTTACATGCCTAGGATATGTGTCAGAAATAGAGCAAATATGGACAATGGCACGTAGAAGATTGCCAAGGTTTGCAGGGAGAGAGGTTATACTCTGTTAAACGAACAACTACAATATGAAAAAAACAGACAAGCTGTTTGACATGAAAGTCCTTCTAGCATTGCTTAAATACTTAGATGATCTACAAGGACCTACTACCATTACTACAAAACAAGTGGATTTAATTCCCTTTCAGAGTTGGGAATAAAACGCAGCATCATTATGCAAAAGGAGAGGTTGAGAGATCATGGAGAGAAGGCAGTTGAGAGGAGGTATAACCACAATCTTCAACTACCTAAAGAATGGCTATAGGGAAGATAGAGAAGGAGATTTCTCAAAGGGGCACAGTAAAAGGACATGAGGAAACAGTCACAGCTGCAGCATGGGAAAATGCAACTAAATATAAGAAAAAAATATTGACAATGGTTAAGCAGTGGAATGGCTTGCCCAGAGAGTTTCCATTCCCAATGGGGAATTTCCACCTTTGGAAATTTTCAAAACTTGACTGGATAAAGCCCCAAGCAACCTGTCCTACCTTTAAAGTTAGCCCTATTTGAGGAGATTGACTAGATGATCTGTGGAGGTCCCTTTCAAGGCAAATTATTCTGTGATTGTCAGTAATCTGCCACTGTGTAGCAGATAGTTGTACATGCTACTGCCAACCATAATGTACTTTAATTTGTTAACCACTAAGTTAACACTAAGTGCTTGATACTGCAAATTTACAAATCTTAACCTAGTTTTTTATAAGCATCATTTACATAAAATTTTATGCCAGAATTTACCATAATTTTCAAAAATTAAATGATATGCTTGGTATTATGCTTAATGTTAGCTGTTGAAATGATTTAAACAAGATCAGCAACACTAGTCAATAATTTGGTACAGAAAGTGAAGATTAACTCAGCAAATTGACATTACACTGAGAAATGTGGATAAGCAGAATATATTACCTAAATGGAAGTAACCCCTCCAAAACACACAGTAACACTGTTACTGCTAGTTAAAGTGGCTGTAAATCTTTAATCATCTCAAGATAGCAGAATTACAGTTCAAATTCATATGCCAATGAATACCTTCCTCCAGCAAAAGAATTCCTAATAATGTGACGACATAGGGGTTCACTATTAAGAATGGAGAATGTCACTTGCAGAATAACAAATATAAACTCATAGAGCACTTAAATTTTCCTTTGACATTCCCTAAGTACTGACTATACTGTTCATGATCTGAGCCCAGGTTTGTATGTTACACGCATTTCCTGTTACACTGAACTTACTTCAAAATTCAGTTTTCTTGTTCTCCCAACACCTATCCCCTTCATTCACAACTGCTTTATACTGTCATTGTTGAAACAAGATTTACAGTGTTGTAAGAAACTTTCTTCAAATGATAATAAAAAGGAATAAACTTATAGGTTTAATGAGACTAAAGTATGGTATTACAAATATATTGATATTGTATGCTACATATTATATTATGCATATGTAGTCAGACACATCTTGCTTTAACTTCTTTCCCTTTCTTTACCTTGACAGAAATAAATACCAACCAATGCGTCAAACAACCTTCATAACCTCATGAATCTAAAACTTATTGTCTGAAAAAAATATTTTAATCTATTAAAAACAGAACATGATTTTCTCAGTTCCCACTTTTTAAGAATCTGAAAATTGAGTAATATGCTTTAAAGGGTACAGAACAGTAAGAGAGACATGAATGTGAAACATATCTTATATATTAATATAATTAAGTGTTAATATAATAAGTATGAAACTCCCTGATATATATTTATGAAATAGGAAGAAAGGCCCAAGTTTCCTAAAATTTAAACACTCTAGTAGAAACAACACATAATGTTGCATTCAGTTATGTCCTCTGTTCAAATTACAGATGCCTCTGTATTTGGGAAACATATTATGCCCAGGTCACATTCCTGTGTTTAACTAAGTTTACAGTCACTCCCTTTTCTTTAAATACTTGAGAGTTTTTTGTTTCTGCATGTTCTGAAGTGTCATCATTTATTGCCACAGGCAGAATGGCTATATTTAACTAATAATGACAGCAGTTGTCATTAGATTTTAAACTCACTAACACTAGTCTGACATATTATTTGAAGTATGTCTTAATTCTAAATTTGATTAAAATTACAAACATCCCATCTTCTCTGCCAATCAACATATTTCATCCCCTTGCCCTGAACTTTTCCATGAACTCTTCAGCAAAATAGGTCATGGTATTAGTGTCCATCTAAACTAAAGAAGGCCCCCAGATTGTGAAAAGACTTTTATTTGCTTTTCACAGAACACAAATAAAAATTCAGGTTCATCAGTGAATGATGAATGTTTTTCACGATGTTTTGTTTGATAGAAATCTGAAATGTAGAATTTACTTTACAAAAATCATATTATATTTCCTTTTAAACAATGAAGTTTCATTTTACTTTGGGAAATAATTGAAAATATGTAAATTATTAGAATTTAAAACTGCTAATATTAGTCTAACAAAGCAGGGAACCAATACTAAAAATTAAGCAAAAATTCCTATGATTATACTTGAGCAGTCCAGAAGCAATGAAAATTATTTCAAGAAATCAAAAATTTGGTGTTGGTACAGTTTAAAAGAAATAATAAACATTTATTCATGTAATTTCATATGAATTCTTCCCTTATTTACACGCAAGTAAACGTGAAATTATTTGGGGTATTAAACAGGTGTAAATGCCAAATGGAATAAATAAGATAGGCCCTGAAGAGACTGCAAGCAACAATGCAGTATGATAAAAATGTATAGAGACTGGGTGAAAGGTTAAGACTCTGGCACTGCACCTCAGCACAAAATTCAGTTGATAGGTTGACAGTTTACAATGCAAACCATTTTCTTCCATTTGGCAGAGAGAATGCCTCTTAATCACCAGTGCTCTATAGTCATCTTCCCCATTTCTCTCAAATTTTGCTCTTGAACTTATGTTCGGTGGATCTGGAATGATAATGGTTGGAAGACTGTCTGTCTCGCTCTGGATTGGGATGAATTTCTCCATTCTGCACAGCTGACAATCAGTTTTGGTTTGGGGTTTTTTACATTGGGTTCAGATATTTAATTATAAATTAAACAAATTCTTACTGCAATCTACAGGTTAGTGGGGATACAGATCTCAATGTTTTGCATTTCTTGAAGAATTTTTCATTTTAACACTCCTGCTTAGTGCAAATAAAGGAATGAAGACAAAGGTTCTACAGGCCTAGATCCTAATCTGTTGTTATGTGAAAGGTATGGACAAAACTTTCTTACAACTTCTGGTTCTCTGTACACATAAGGATGTCTCAAAATTTACCCTGGATTTGTCTTCCAGGATACTGTTGGGGAGGAGTTAGGACAAGTTCAACTACTGATTAAACATAGTTGTACTTTTCACATTTAATTTACATTGTTTTGGCTGTACCTTATTGTTTCCATGTTCTTTTATTCAAATACAATTTTAAGCCATATTTGGAAAGTTTTTTTCCAGTCTAGAAAGTAGCATTGTTCTTTTTTTTTTATTATAGAATTGCTGACTTCTTTACCATGATTATGTTCCCACTGCTGTAGATATCATAAAAATATCCAGAAAGATACCATTTCATATCCAGGCATTTTATAGCCTAAGGACCTAATGCAGAAGTCTATGGCGGAAGCTGTATCTCTCTCTTTAAATTCAAGTGGATTCTGGGTAAGGCATCAGAGTCTGCGTCCCCCCAAAAGACAGTACTAATACCTAACTAACTAATACAGTACCATCTTACTCTATGCTGCCCTAAACAAAAATACAATATGAAACATAGTTGTTCAAAAGAAACTGTAATAAAAAGGTGATAAATAGGGCATTTTATATATATATATATGTAGTAGATACTATCATTTCATAAAATCAGTTCTCCTTAACAGTGGAGGCTATATATAAAGGGTTTAGTCATCTCTGTTTTGTCTGTTTAGCAGCACATTATAATGGGTGTTTAGTGGTTATCTAAACAATTCAATTTGTATAATTAATCTTATGCTTAAGTAAATTTTGAATTATAACTTTTTAACTGTTAAAAAAATCCCAAACAAACTATTCTTAAAAAAATATTCCCCCTGGTGATTTTTCTACCCTGACTTGGTTCTATGTTTTTATATATACGTGTGTATGTGTGTGTGTGTATAAACATATTATCACTTTTGGCTGTCAGTTTACAACTTCTAGTTAAGTTGTCATCTCTCACTCCATAAAGCCTATTGGTTGCTCCCAGAAATCAAGCATCTGGTCAATCCATCGTGGTGGAAAATGTCTTTGCACCAGTAACATCATCAAGCCAAAGTATACCACAAAGGTTTCTCATATTTCTTTAACAAACTACCAAAGTTAATAGACAGGATAGTGAAGCCTAAGACCAGGAAAGAAAATTAAAGCCTGACAACATACATTTGCTATGGTTACTGTGCCATCAATAAGACTCCATATATGTTGTCTGGAAAAACATATTTATCAAAATCTCTTGAGGGAAGTGGAAGCTCTTGAGGGAATACTATATGTACCTTTGCTTCCGGTGCCAAAGGAAGTAGTAGTTTGCTAAGTGAGAAATCTAAAGGAGGAAAAGACACGGCATATTAAAGGTGGGATCTTACCATTAAATTCCTGTATAAAAAACACTAAAGACTTCAATGCCATTGAGTGGCTAGAAGGGAGACTTCAATATTGTGAAGGGTTCCAAAATAGCTCAGAAATGGACATACTTCAGATTTTGAAAAGGTACCCACAACAGGAAAGGGCTGTAAGAATCTGTAATAATAATTTCAATCTAAATTTTCCATAGTAAAATAATAAAATTAATTTTCTGCCAGAAACCCTTAAAGCAAAATATAATCTAGGTTTTACTGGCATCCTTCTCAAAGACCAGGTTTTTGTAATTCTAATTTTCAGGATATGATCAAGCTATTTTCTAAGTATTCAATTCTATTTTGATATGTGATGATTTGAGAGGAAACTTCTATAGCTTACCACAAATCTCTGTTGTATATCTTGAGATCTTCAACCTCTGTTATAAGATCGATAAGCTCATAACATATGATGAGATACGTATTTCTGCATATTTTTATGAAGATCAAAATTCCAGTAGAAATGCATTGAAATAATAACATACAATACAGTAATTACAGGAAAATTTGTAATAAAATGTATTAACTTAAAGTTCATAGACGAGATGCATTTTTTCTGAAAAATAAAATGCGACAACTTTTATTTTTATGTGTTGATCAGAAAAAGCCCTATATTATTTAGAATGCTGCTTAGAATTGAAACATTTCCAAATCAGTCAATAATTAGAATGGTACGAATCCATCATTTCACTGATACTTACTCCTTGTAGAAAAGATGTCCTATTTTAAACGTATTCACACACGTTCTTGTCAATTGGAGCCTGTCTTGGTAAATTACTTAATTTTGTGAATCACATGATATCTAAATGTTATTAAACAAAAAAATCTTTATCTCTTCATTTAAATACAGACCTGAAATGCAGCATTAAGAACACTAAACATGGATTACTTTTTCTAGTGGCTTCCTTGTCACAGCGCATTAATAAGACATAAAATCTTATTCATTACGTTTAGTTTTATTTTTGGCATACAGTACTGGAAACTGGAAATTTATATCCTACAAATATACCTCTAAATGAAAGAGTACAGGTATTTTGGGTAAGTTGTAAAAAAGCGAACATTTATGTACTAATTGTTTCCATATCTAGTGTTCTTTTACTATAGTGATCCACAGAATGAGAGCTGGAGGTAGGTCATAAACAATGCTCTGCACCCAGGTAATAAGATGTATTAATCAGATGAAGCGCCTATGTGATCAGTGCAGTGGACCATGCTCCATGCAAGGAATCCTTGTCAGTATGACTTACAAAAAATATGTGAGCATGGCTTATCAACAACAGCATTTTGGCCAAAATGCTGTCTTTAGGAAGTGATTCAGTTTAAGATCAGCACAGCTAAATTAGGTGTTTACTTGTAAATTACCTATACGTGAGCTAGACATCTTAGTTCCCATTATAGTCAGTGGAGCTCTAGTAAGTACAGTCATATATCTGTATAAATGCTTAGCTTCACTGCTCTGAAGGCTTCAGCAGAAATCACCAATGTTACTCTCAGCAGTACAGTGAGTTTAGACCTGAGCACAATTGGTTCTGGATTGCAGTCTAAGTCCACAATTGATTGACAACTCCTTTGTCTCCAATTTAGTAACTCTGAAGCAAGATCAAGGTAAATGGCAAACACAGAAACTAAAAAATTACTGCATGGAAGATGAAGTTTAGAAGAAGCCATGTTTTCCACAATAGCATGACTGATAAAATGCACAAACTTTTTATGAAGGAGTGACAGCCAATTGATTATTTTATTGGGCAGGGTTGCAAATGTCACTGAAATTCAATTCAATAGAAAGAAATTAGTATCAGTTTAAGAAATTGGTAACTAATGAAGAAAAAATGAAGCAGTACATTGGAGACACCTGAAACCCAAATGCAAAGAGGTGTGGGGGTTCAATAAAAGCTAACAGGAGAAACACTAGGTATTAAAAAGAATAAATAAGAACTTCCAATATATTTTAAAATTCAGTAACTGCTAAATATATAAGTATCTGCAAACAAACACTGAAGTACGTGGTCTCCAATATATTTCCAATGAATAATCAACTAAATATGACCATTGATCATCACCATATGTAAATTACATGGAAGAACAACATACTACTGAGCATTAACCCTTTGGCACAGTTCTGTAACACACTAGTTCCACAATAGTCCCCCAAAAATGTGTTTTAAATGCTTGAGACTTGATACTTTTTTGTTTGCTAAACTTCTGTTGGAATGGCACCTTATAACTCATGTCACATGTATTTATTATAAATATTGAATTAAATTAAAAGAAGCAATGGCTTTCAATTTTTATCCCCGATCATCCAATTTGACAACTTATGTTTGAATCCTTACTCATTTAATCCAAATTTCAATTCAAATCTTAATTTGTCAGAAAGATGAGAAGGTGAATAAATCCAAATAAACCAAGACATCAACATCACTGGGAATTATATTTTATCCAGGTATTTATACCACTTGAAGCAATGAAAGTATATGCAAGATGATACAATTCTGACAGACTTTGCGATTTACACAGTACTTGAAATACAGATTTCCACACAGGTGCTGATCTTGCAAATATTTATGTGTAACTACACATGTGAAAAGTCTCTCTGATTTCCATGGGATAACTTATACATATTTGCAGGGTTGGGGCTTTACAGTATATCACTGATCTTCCATTCCCATGCAAAAAGGATTTGCTACTGACATTTGACCTTGTTATCTATGCGTTAAGGACTCAAATGCAGCAATCAGTATGTTTATACTGACAAGTCATACTACTCTATGCTCTCTTCCCAGTCTTGGGCTAGAGAAAGAAAATATAAAATACGTACTATCTATCTCTGTGTCTTTATACATCTCTAAAACCTCTCTTCAACATCCTGTAGCTTTTTAAAAATGTATACATTGTTCATTCATACTATGTATAAATAAAAAAATATAAGCAAAAAAAGTACTACGGAATGTTATACAGAGAATTTATGAATGTTTTTAACATCAGTTCTGATTTTTGAGATATGGAATTCTACACTATTAACTGTCATTTTCCAGTTCTATTAAACTTGTAAACAGGGGTGTAAAAGGCCTATTTTCTTGTATTGGTAGCTTTTCTACTTATAGCAGTGACTTCTTCCTGTTATACTTACCCTTTTAATGGACACACAATATGTTACTCTGTGCCCAAGCTCACCTACTCTTTCTTTTCTCAAAAGACAAGACACATCTGCCACCTGCTCTAGTCTGTGTCCCAGCAACAACTGTCGAGCAGCAAAAAGATTGATTATCAGTCAAAAACCATTCAACAACACCAGATTTTGGTAGGTTAAGCTTGCTGATCCAGCAAGAGATGGTGTGAAATTTTCAGTAATGTGTGCCAACATTTTGGTGCTAAAAGAACAGCAGTGCATGTCACAATGAAACACAGCCAAAGATATGCAGACAAAGCACAGAAGTTTTTGTTTTGAACTTGGCTTGCAAGAGGAAAATGAGAGAAAGAAAAAAAGACTCGCTTAATGAATTTGAAAATCTATCATAACACTCAAGTCATACACATGGAGAAACTATAATAAGAGTACCAGTGAAGACTTTGTAACAAATTATAGCAGTACTCATATAAAAATACTGCAATAATAGGATCATTTCAATGATTCATACAGTACCAATAGCAGTTTTATCATACACTTTTGCAAGAATAAATACAAATATCTGCCTTTTACTGAAGATATAGGCCATTCATTATAGCCATTCCAGTGAATGGATCACCTGTATCATACTCAGAATAATTTTTATGTTATAAACAACAGCTGATCACATAGAAAATTGATTATGTAAGACACAGGCTTACTAACATAAGTTTCATTCATGAATACCACCATGAATATGTAAACACACCTTTAATTACAGGACTTATATCATAAAGGCTCTACTATTAGATTAGTAGAGCCTTTAATATTAGATTAGATTTTTATGTGTCTACAGAGAGCTATGTAGTAGTCATTTTCTTAGGCAAATAGCCAGTACCGAGTACTATACAGATATCTTCTTCAAATGTATTTGTACTAACTAATATCAATCTGTAAAAGAATTAGTGAAAGATAATTTGTATTTTTTAAAATTCAGAATGAAATATATAACACTAAAGTATGTCTCCTAATACTTCCCAAGATAACAAATGCTATTTAAAAACTATGTAGAAAAATAAAACCCAAGGCTTGTTTCTAAAGGAAGTACATAAGAAAAAAAATGTCCCAAAGTGCAAAGAAATATATACATAAAACATATACAACATATATATAAAATATCCACACTAGTTGAATGATTTGTCTTTTGTTTTTCTTCTCTGCTACCCCTAACTTTTTAAAAAACTTATCACATTTTACCACTACAAGATTATACAAATTGGAATGTTCACATGTTCCAAATGTTTCAAATGTTAAACAATTTCTTATTTGCATTTCTCATTGGAATTGTACACTGGAATTGTAGATTCCTACCTACACATGCACTATCCTAATAATAATTTTGCTTTTTATTATACATTAGCTTATATCAATTAGAAGTTCTTTATCACAAATGCCGGTTGAATTAATAGTTTAATAAAATACCCAACTGGTATCTTGAATTTGATACTGTATCCTACTTAAGCTAATGTTATAAAATGTTACTACAAATTTACTGCAGAAATCTCACAATGTGCTTCATTATCTTAAAATATGACAGGCGAGAAAAATATTTACATTCACATTTAAACTGTAAAGGATTCAGAAATAGTTTTCCCCCCTTGTAAAAAATAAAACATAATTACCACATTGGTAAAGGAATGAAAAGGAAAGAAGAAAAATTTTAATAATGGTCTTACCAAACAATCTAAAATTAATAAAGCATAGTAAAGTAGATATTCCATATTGCTGTATTAAACTTTCAAAAATTTTTAAACAATGACATTAATGAATCCAATCTTACATTCTGGGCTATTTTTGCTAGTGGAATAAACCTCATTAATTATGTCTGTTTGATGTCAATGAAACTAAACAGTAAATTCAATAATCTCTTTACATTTTCACCATTTAACCTCCTGCAGGCTCCCTAATGTCTATTCAGATCTATATTAAATTAAGTACCAATGCTAATGAAGGGCAATAAACGTGGCTGTCAGTAGATTTTTCTTTCATTAAGCACATTATCCTCTTACTGAGCTGTAAATGAGTAAACATTAGTTTTGTTAAACCATGCAAAAAGACAGGACGAAAATAATTTTTAATTGTACCCCTTAAGCCATTTGCTGGGGGTTCTCAGTTTTGTTTTTGTTTTTTTTACCTTTTATTTTTTTGAATGGATATAAAAAGGTCTCTGCAGTTGAAATATAAACGTCGGCATCACAGGGTACGTCTTTAGGTTCTAGTGCTTCAGTGCCGTCTGCCAAGAACACTCATCGTGCAGCCATGTTCAGATTCAGCTTTTCAGAGCACTCTTCCAGCAGCTAAATGAATGCAAGAGGTAAGGAATACTGATTACAAACATATTTATTTTATGTTCAATACTTAGTCAGAAAAAAAAATCGGAAATAAAAATCCACTCTCAACTAATTTACCAATCATAGGAACTGCACTACAAGTCACTTAGTATTTTAGTGATTATTACTAGAAATCATAGGATAACAAGATGAGAAAAACACATAACCTTAAAGAGATTGGTTTAAAAGTATTGTGCTCTTGCCTTTTAATGTCAAATAATATTGTATGTTATGCTGGAACTTATTTCACTTAGCGTTTATAAGAATTTTTAACAAGTCACAAATTTTAGGAATAGTGTACAAAGGAAGAAAAGTTTCAAGTAAGCTTATTTTAAAGGAAAAAATGATTTACGTTAGGGTTTGAAGCAAAAGCTACAAATAAACTTTATGCATGCAATAAAATTTCTATTAGAGGTTACTGGCTTAATTAAGGACACAGAAACTTTAGCAAAGATCTTTCTTGTGCCATTTTTGTAAGCTATGACTGATTACATTTGGCTGCTGTTTAGTAACTTTGGATACTTCAAATGCCCTCTGGACATGCCAGAGTTCTGAAACACAGAGCACAATTAATTCTGTTGAAAAAAATCCAGTTTAGGATATTAAAGAAACAATCCAAGATATTTGTCTTTTCTTTTTTTTTCACTTGTTTTTTAGAACTTTTATTATAATTGTGTGAAAAGACAATCTGAACATATGGTCATTAAAATTCTTCACAGTATAAGAATCTAGTTCACAGTATCTAAGTTATAAATATAGAAAATACAGATAATTTGGACTGCTACAAGCAAAATAGACTTAATCTATCCCAAATTGAGTTTATTCAGAACTTCTAGAACACTTGGAAAGCAGTTGCTTAATTCCAATATGAAGTCCTTTTATGCAATATTTTAAGAATTTCATAAGAAAATAAATCACCTAATTTTAAAAGTATTTCTCAAAATCTATCAGCACAATTAAATATAGAAAAAAATGTTGTTGATTCTGAGAAAACTTGTAATTAAAGAGTGCTTTCAGCACTTACTATGTAGATTATTGCTTCTAGTTTAAAAAGTAAGAACTGACGACTGTCTTTTCTCAGGCAAAATTTCAATCAAATTGACAGCAATTATGCCTGTACAGTGACTGCAGAGTGGGGCTTATTGTTAATTGTTTCTGTTTCCCAGATAGCAAAATATATTCAATGCAGCTGCCAGAATAAAATTCAATAAACGAATACTCAATTAAAAAAACATCATAATACTATTTTTAAATGCTCATACCGCAGACAACTTCTGAATAACACCACAGTAAGACTATTTTTAAAAAGAAAAAAAAAGGGAGGGAAGCAGATTTATAACAAAATGTCATACTTCAGCAAGAACATTTGTGACATACGGTCTCCGTCCTTCCTAGTCTGCAACAAGAGGTTCCCATGCAGAACTCAAAACTGCTTTGAGGCCTAAGATTTGAATTTCTCTCCCATGAAAAACCTTGGAAATTTTTGCATTCATTTCAGTTAGCACTGAACTGATACTTCAGTTAAACCATAATGGTATGTAGGTAATCTCACATATTTTACAGTTTCCACATTTCTTGAAGGACAAAATAACCACATAAGAATCCTGTTTTTTTTGTATTTTTTTTAACATTTCTAAAGCAAGTCATGCTATTAAATCAGCGTAGCTACTTTGGTGTTGAGTACTAAACCATATAAATAAGAAAACCAGAAAGTGGGCCCCTAAAAAAGTAACTATATATTTTCTTTTTGGTTTTAGAGTTTAAGACTTTAAACTCTTTTAGAGTTTAAGAATACACCAGGGGACAAGTATATTAAAATACATGTCTTATCATACAAAATTAGCAATTACAAATACTTTAATGGTTTTGGATAAAGCATTTTCAGAAAACATTTACAAAAAAGAAATTTAAGAGCCATTTGTATCTATTTGAGGTCACATTTGGACACAAATGAGGGGATACCATGATAACTATAATCATCTAGATTTGTCTCAGTTTACAACAATTTACATACTCAAAACAGAAGACACTAACAACAAAAGGCTTTTGATGAGGAGATCTACATTAAACACACTAAAACACACTTTTGTTCACCAGGTCTTCACTTTAATCACCTTTATGGTACATTGCAAATCCAACTGTCCTCTTGGATTTTCCAGACAGGAAGAATCAATTCATTTTGGATTAATTATGCAGAATCACATTCTTCTTTACAGAGGGTAAACTTGATGGATATTACCTATCTATTGTTAAGTATATTAAAAATTTGTAAAGCAAACTAGGATGCCTGGTTTATTGTAATTTTATTTGTCTTTCAGAAATGTTTGATGAAATCAATACAGTTTTAAAAAGGATATACTCTGAGAAATTTTTAGGTCAAGAAATCTTAATAAATATTAGCAAGATCTGTTTTAGAATATCAACTGAATCACCATTACAAGGTGACTGAACTGCAGTAGTCATGATTAAAAGCAACAGAGAAGAGTTTTGATTACCTTAGTTGACCTGAAGGAACACTTTCAGCTCTGTTTCTCTTGTATGGCAATATAGGACAGAAAATGTCTGTACTGCTTGATTTGTAGCTGTCTATGTCTGATACTCCATCACAGCTCTGAACTGATTTTGTTTGATGTGTAGAACAATCTTGAAGTTTTGACCTTCTTGATACCATTGCTGATTGCAGGCAAATGTTATGGGCAAACAGTTGTCTAGAGCTTTGCTTCCCTTCAATATTTTTAACACCTATTTTTGCATAGGGAGGGAGATATTTTCTGAAACAGAAATATGATAAATATAGTTAAAATTTTATCTTTGTGCTCTGGTCTTTCATCTACTTGAAATTAGTACTGATTGACTGTAAGGAGTTCAGAAAAGCCTACAACAACTTAATTAAAGTTGGAAAACACCTTATGAAACTGTGTTAATAGTTTCATCCTGATTCTTATTTCTGCAAACTATAAAATTATTTCAGAATTCAGCTGAATTAATCTTTGCACAAGTTAGGATCGGAATGGGAACTGTATAAAGTGCTGTAGGACAGGATTATGGTGAAGTACAGTAGGTATTTCAGCTATACTATATTGCAATAGCACTGAGTCTGTGCTAGTCTTCCTTCATACAAAATGAACAGTAAATTATCTCATAAAGCTAAAAAAAAAAGGTTTTATTTGCACAAAAACATTAAAAACAATGAGAACAAAAGCCTCCAACTGTCAATTTGAGGCTACTATTAATGGCACAAAATTACTTTATATTGTAGGCCAAAAGTCTAGATGGAATATTCACCCATATGAAGATCACACCATCTAATTTTATGCAGTTTTTGGAAGATCCAGATCAGCACTAGTATAACTATGCCAACAGCAGTATCAAAGATCAAGAAGAACCAAGAAAGGAATCGGATTACATCAAGCCCTCATTCTTCTTTCATATTCAAATAATTCTTAAGTGTCAGAATATGGCCATTATAAATTACAAAAATGATGTCACAACAAATGTGAACTTCAAAATTTGTCCACATGGATAGCAGTATGTTTACCTAGGAAATCCTTAAACTAATATACTATCACAGGAGTACTAAATATTGAAGCACAATCAAAGAAAACGCTTTTTAGTATTATGAGCCTGAACACATTATGCCGAGTTTTGAATTCTGACTAGTGACAGCAAGAGGACATTACTTTTTGTAAATACTCTTTTTCTTAAAAGACCGTTTTGTTACCCACTTCAAGAGCAGAAAATAACTACAAAACCAAAACCAAATTTCTTTAAACAATAAAAATCTATTAATTGCCATTATTAATTCTGTAGATAACTTCCTTCTTCAGCAGATAGCATCCTTACTTACTCCTCATGAACTATTTTGATGGAATATTAACAGTACTGTTAGTATTAACTAGGAATTGCCTTGTTTACATGACAAGTAAACCATTATGTAAGTGGTCTGGTGTAGCAAAGGGCTACTACTTTTCAACAATGTATACTACCTACAAAACTTCCTGTCACCAAATTACACTATACAAGGAAAATACCTACAGGACTACTACTATTATTGTTCCCTAGTCCTCGTCCAGCTTTTTCTTAAAATTTCCCACCATCATAACAACTATTTATACGTACAGTGTATGTAAACCTTAGGGTATTTGTGCATACACTCCAATTCCTTAACAGAGGTGGTTTCAAACAGAAAATGCAAGCATGCAATTACCAAGAGTAATCTTACTCTTGCACTGCTGAGCTGTTTTATACTTTGAGAAAACTCAAATTTAGACATAACCCTGGTGGCCCATCCTTCTGGAGATTAAACGCCATAAAATGAAGGTCCTAATATGTGGAAACCTCATGAAAGAGCCAATGTGAAATGGCATTCACTAGTCAGGAAAAACAGCTTGGTACTCCATATAAAAGCAAAATTTCTTCTTAGTCAATGGTAAATTTTGCTAGTTGCTAACACTGAGATTTTGTGATCCTATTTTTACGGCACAAGTAAAGATGCCCAGATAGAGATACAGAAAGAAAAGAGTTTGAAACCAGAAATTTAAACAGGAAAAGAAAAGAAAAAACCTAAAAACCTAAAGAGCTCTAACAACTTTTTTCCTATTTAAAAGCAATTAACCTGCTGTTTATTCATGGCCAAAGCACTGACATGTTTTGTAATTATTACAAAAAGAACTTTTACTTTCAGTTAGTTCTACATGCTGCAACTGTTTAGCTACGTCAGAGCAAAATTTTTATTCTATTGCTCTAGTTCAATTTTCTAATTTTTCATTATTGTCTAACTAAAGCACATTTCTCCATATTTCTTCTTCAAATAGAAAACAACAGTATACTAAAGAAAAGTAAATAGTCCATACAGTTTTCTAAGACATAAATCTGCACATGGCTAATATTTTTTTCCATAAGTTAAAAATATAGTTACTTTAACAGACATTGGTTCAGTAACAGCTATACAGGTCAAAGTTATCACACAGTTTTGGATGTGAATTCAACAGCAGGATAATGACAGTTGCCAAGGATTTGTACTTGCTGTCGCTTACTACTAGTGTTGCCTGTCAAATTGTCTCTTTTTCTTATACAGAAGCCATGGAATTTTTTATGGATAGCAATTACTTACAATATACAATGAAGTACATCAGATGTAACAACCACCCTTTAGCCCTTCATTATTTGGTCGTCTCTTTGTTACATCTAGTCATCCATTTTCACCTAAATTATTTATTTATACTGCATATTTGACAAGCATGTATTCTTTGCTCTATTTTTTTCAGTAGTTGTTCAAAAGATATAGTGATTTATTTTAATATTCTCCTATTTGAAATTTACATATTTAAATGTACCTTTTTATTTTTGTACTTGCACTTCATGTTGGATTTCTCAAGAAAAGCATTATCTGCACGGCGAAGGTATTTTATTTATCTACCAAAGGTATTAAAAATTAAAATAATGGCAATATCAGATCTTAACCACAATGGAGGGGTTAAGCAAATTGTATATTTAGTCATTATTTGTTTGCATCGTTGAAGTATTTTTCTCCAGCTATCATATTATATATTTCATATTTGTGTGCACTTTCGTTATTGTTGCACTACATGCACGTACGTTCCAGATAACCCTATTAATGTATCTTTATATTGATAGATGAAAACATGATGTTTCATGTATTATGGTCCTGAAACACTTTCTGGTACAGGCCTGCATTAACATCATCATAAGACTTGTGAAAATTCTAAATTTAATTTTATTATACAGGAAACCCACAGTATACATCATTTACATGATAAAAACCAAAGCCTAATAGTTTAGTAAATTGAATATGTTTGGGAAACTGCCTTCATAATAATGCACCCAACAAAGAGCAGATTTACACACATAATCTGTATCACTTTGGGAAGGACCTTCTTCAACAAATAATGCTGCAAACCTCACACCTGCCAAGTAAACTAAACTGTTCTCAACTCATACAGCAGTTGGAAAGAAAAAGTGATGATCATTTTCCTGTTATTAGGAAAGCCAAATCTTCCCCTTTTCTCCTAATACTCTTTCCAATTACAGTCTATCACAAAATTACAATCTATTCTAAATGAGTACACTCTGAGTAATAACCTAACAAGTGCAGGCTGTGTGTGAAACTCATGTCCCACTAAAATTGTTGGGAATTTTGCCAAAGGTTTCAATGAAAATTTTATCCTGGATCTCTGAGTCGATGAATAGAAAGAAACTGCTTCTCCTTTCTCTGTCACTTCCCCACTGAAACCCTGGCATCCCACAGACCTCTGGCCATGAAAGATTTTTCTCCCGTACCCCAAAGAGAAGAAAAGAAACTATACTGCTCAGTTAGGCAACTGGTGCCTAATGCAGAAGAAAATGTTTAAACAATCCTTTTTTAATATCACAATAATCTGACAGCATTTGCTATCTCATTTTTCTTAGCCAAGAAACTAGACAGCACCCAATACGCCTCTTCTGTCTCATGCCGAATGCCAGAGAAATGGGATTTTCTTTCGGTGCCTGGAACAGACAAAACCTACTCAATGCCTGAGGAATGAAGCTGCCACACTTCAGAAAAGAAATCAGCCCCAAAAATGAGAACATCCATTTCCTTGACCAAAATAAGCGCTCACAAAGAAATTGTTAATTGAGTCATCATAGCACAGTTTTACTAGTTAGGTAGATAACAAGGTAAATAAAAAGCTGCAAAAGTTTGAAACTTAGGTGTCACTTATACTTGCAGAGTTAAAGTGGCTACCATCTGCTCCCATGGCTTTCTGTGAAGCAGAGAAAAAAGGGTAGCAGCACCTTGGGATCTTAAATGGCTGGAAGGGCCCTGATTGCATCCCCCTCCTGGGGATCTGGCTGCTGGGCTCAGGGCCAGCTTAGAGATAGCGCAGCTGAGGGCTGCCCCTCCCCTCCGGTGACTGTGGGGAGCTGCCAGACAGCTCTGCAGGGCGGCCTCAGCCAAGGCTGGCCCCCTTCTGTGGGAGCTGCCTTTCAGCCGAAGCTCTAGTGCTCGGCCCTGCCTGAGGTGCGGCCCCACCCGCGTGGCAGCCATGCCTGTACCCACGCCTGGCCACAGGCCCCGCTGATCTGCACCCAGGCCCGGCCCACGGGCTGACTTTCCCGGCTGGGCCTGGCGACCGCTGGCTGTGTCTGACCCTGACACCAGACCTGGTCCTGACCGCGGCTTACTGCCTCGTGTTCCTGGCTCGACCTTGGCCCTGCCTCGTCACCCCGGGCTTGCCTGATGACCCGGGCTCTGGCTGTCGCCGGCTGCCACCCCAGCTGGGCCCTGCCTGGCAAAGCCCTTGCCCCGCGGCCTGGCTGTCAGGCCCGGCCCCCAGCTCCCCGACCCGCAGGGAGCAGCCGACCCTCGCTGCGCTCTGGCGAGGGCTTTCAGGACACGGTGGGATCTCTTCCCTTCGATAAGTACATGCAGTATCTTGTCATTTGTAATCATTCTTATACTTTCTTTGGTACAAAAATATCATCAACCCTCCTGACTGAAATCAATTATTAACACTATGACTCGGCGTTCCAGTTTGCCGTCTGACTGAAGAAGAAGAACTGGTATCTAAAGAGCCGAAGAAACGTGAGAAGACAAAGAAAATTATTTTACAGATTCCAGGACCACTAAGTCAGCTGCAGATGGATCCAGAGTGAAGGATTCTCAAACACTGAAAGGACTAAAATTTTAAATAAAGACAAAAGTTGAAAATCAACCTATCTGTAGGGTTTTGAGATATTTTCCCCCTTAGTTGAGTGAAACTCAGAGTATACTATACAGAGAAAACAAAAATATTTTAAATGTTTTACTTCTCTTCATCTTTAGTCTGAGGCTGATGCTAACAAAATACTCAATTATATTTTTACAACTTACCACACGGCAGCAAATTAAACATCTTTGACAAATGACATGAGTGAAAAGTTGCCATGGCTTTACTCACACATTTTTTGCTAATGTAGGTTGTGCATCCATGTGGCATGAAGACATTTGCAAAGTTAAGAGCTCATCATATTTTTGAGATGATGCACATGCCATATGGCATTTTTCCTGAGCACTTATTAGACTTCTGTTGCCTGCCATTTCCTGTTTAGAAGTACAAAAGATTGTAACTCAAATGAAAGCATAAGCTTTTTGTTAATAGTTAAGACTGATGATTAAATAGCGATTAGAAAATTGAACCAATCTTGTATCATAATTTTCTCTACAGCTTGTGAGAACATGGTGGGTTTTAGACAGAGTTTCATTTGCATACATGTATACTTTGCATATTGCTCCTTTCTGGAGTAGCAAGATTTGGAATTGAAAGGGAAATTTGGAGGCTATAAATAGAGAAAGAAAATACATTCTCTGTGGAGTTAGATTAATCTGATTACCTGTATATATAATAAAATCAGAAATACCTGAAATAAAGTCATACAGATTTTTCATAAAACCACCTCTTCTCTTCTTCTCTTCTCCGTGCTGCTCTCTATCTCCTCTACCCCTATTAGAACGGAACAACTATTGCATTTCAGAAGTTGTTTCTACAAAGACATCACCAAGAACTCAGGAGCTTTGTAATTATTTTATTTCTTTTAACAGGAAGGGTTCTTTTTTTTAATTTAGGAAAAACAACTGTGTGATATACCTTGAGATAAAATGACCTGAATCTGGGTCAGAATTTACATAAACCTAAAATAGATCACTGGCTTTTGGACATATATACAGTCTAATATTTTACCTGTCATAGACTGAGACAGACTGGTGGTCAGTTGAGAAACCCTTAAATTATACTTTCTTATGCATGAGATCTGCCATCTGATGTGCAAGTTACCTGTGAGAAGGAATCTTTCACTGTTACTGCAAAAGCTCTGCTGAGAAAAACTTGCAAAGTAAGCTCTTAAAGTGACTGCTTGCTTTAATATTGTATAAAGATCAACATTTGAATATATGTTTTATTTTAATGAAAAGAAACAATGTACAATTTACACAGCCAGCTGTACTGTTTTTCAGACAACAGTTTATGGATTGATACCTGTAACAGCTTAGCAATCACAGTTACCAGCAAAACTAACAGTAGCAGTAAACGCTAAAGCAAATCTGAAGCTGGCCTTTACAGTTTAAGAGCCGATTCCTGCAAATACTGACACAGTTGTTTACTATAAAGCATGTCGATATGTCTATTACTTCAGTGCAAATAGAAGTATATATGCCTCTTTGCAGGATTGAGGCCCTGTTGTGCATTTCTTAAACAAATGTTTGTATTTGAAGTATATATTATCATTTTCACAGTCTACAAAATGCAGAGATACCACCGGGTCCTACAGATCACCACGACAAACTTTAAACATCCCATTCACTGAAAACAGCTACAAAACCTTTTAATCATACAAACCGATCCATTTGACCAGTTATGCAAAACAGGTTGCTTTTCATTGCCCTCCCAAATTCCTTGAATTACTCTTTCTTCTAGATCTTTTGTTAAATAGATTTACTAATTTTTTTGGTGATGGGATTTTATTTAACAATATGTGTGCACAGTGTCTAGCACAGTGGGCCCTGAACTTGCCTGAAATATCAATGGACAACAACCCCCCCCCCTCCCCAAACCAAGATTAAGGTAACAATAACATAATAATGTAGAACCAAGTAATTCTATGAACCAAAATAAGCCAATTTTATTGCTGAAATATAATTTTAATGTTAAACTAGATGAATCTCAGTACCAGTTACAGAAATCAGAAAGAAATGCAAATTTTATTCAGTAACTGGATTGATCTTCTGTGACTGACTACTATTCCTCTTTTATATATCTTAACCTTCAAACATTCATTGGTGATATGCATTATCTCAAAACAGCTTCATTTACCATGTGCTGACTTTTATAAATTTTACTCAGTGTAGCTCAGTGCAATTTGATGATAAAGTAATATGATCTAATGGCTCGGTGACATCACAATGGGCAGATTTGCTCCCCTCTTCCATCTTTTCCCCTTGTCCTGGACAAGTTCTCCAGCCACCTTCTCTGTGCTGGCACTGACGCATGACAAATCTGTTCCATGGAGCTAAATCAGCAGAAAATTAAAAATTTTTTGGCAGAATTAGACTTTTGCTCATTTATCTCCATGAATTATTGGTCACATGAATGGCAGTGCTGATGCAAGGTCAACAAGGGTACATGACTGAAGTGGGTGAAAAAGCGTGGCAGAAGAATTTTACCACTTTCAGTGGCAACTAGTCATTAGATAAGCATAGCTGTATCTTCAAACTACACCTTTCAGTGCAAACTGAAAAGACAACAGGAGTTTTGCTTAAGCTAAGACTGAAAAATATGTGTATTATAGGAATATATAATGAAATGGTACTTGAAGTACAGCAACTGTATTCTTTCCTGTAATGCTAAAAGGCATTTTACTACTTGTTGCCATACTTGGAAAGTACTTTAGTCTTTAAAAGAATCCACATAATGGAAAAACGTTAATCAAAAGTATGATAAATTATAAACTGTATCTCTAAAGAAAATAAGCAAAAAGCCAATTAGCCCAGTGCTCCTCTTCAACAAACATGTGGAAACATATCCAATTATCTTGGAAAAGGCCAATTAAAATAAAATGAATAATCTAAATACCAGAACGAAATGTTTCATTTTATAATTACCTTTCTCAAGTAGCTGGTTTTAACATAAACTGTGAAATACTGTCAATCTGTCATGTTTGCAAGTTTTATAGATGCCACAGTTGTTGCTCCGTTGCCTTTGTGTATATTGCAGTTTGCATTAGCAAGTAACCAATGTGACATTAAACATGTCTGTTTCTGATAAGGGTTTTCAAACATCTGAGTATTTGGTTTAAGTACCTCAGAATAAAGATCAAGGTATATCAACAAAAGGAGTCTTATTCAGTCTTTTCACTACAGGAATTTAAAAAAGAAGAAATATGACATAACATGGCTTTATAGACATGGTTAGCAGCATGTGACTATGCAGAATGTGAACATATGTACAAGAGGGACAGGAAGAAAAGAGGTCCTTCTGTTTGAAAAATCCACATGCAATCCAGGCATAACTGCAATTTTAATACTGAGAGAGTGGATGGGTATTAAAACTGTTCTGTGTTCTGTGACAGACATGAAAAAAGGAAAGCCATAAAATGCACTCTTCTGGAGTGGCAGAGGGACATTGAGAACAATGGGTATCACAGAGAAGTATTCCTTTCTTAGAATCTCACAATTCTTTATAAGTAATTCTACTGAGCCTACATGACAGAACTGGGATTGAAATGACAACATATGAAAACATTTACTATAAAATGTAGAGACATATAACTGGGAAAAAAAAAACAAGCTGATTTTTATGTATGTATAATTTAAACTTGAACAAAGTTGGACCTTGACTACATACAGCATAAATAAGATTCATTAAAATGACCATGAGGCCTCAGCAGCAAGGACATTGTGGTACCAGCCTAGTCATGATACCTTTTTCATTTGCAGGCAATCAGTATGGGAATGGGGCTTTTTATAGCATGACAATGTCTCAAAGGAAATCCCGTTATGATGAAAATGGGGATTAGAATATACGATACTGACAAAGTGTAACCAAATAATGTTAGTTTATTGATGAACAAGACCCTTAATTTCAAACAATAGTGTGCTAGTAACTACATATTGTTAGCCCAGGGAGTAATTTAATATATATATGAAAAATTCACATCTCGGAGGATTTAACACCTGAAGGATTTCTCTACACTAGTGCTGTTTCTTGTTATCTTTTCACTCCACCACTGGCCACTATCAGAGATAGAAGGCTAAGTACGTGTTTAACCCTGTTTGGCTGCTCTTAAGTTCTTGTGCTCATAGACCAGACCAAATTAAGACAGTAGCTTGTTGTGAGGCTTGCCAGCATGACAACACTCCACTCCCTATTCTTTCTTACTAACACAGCAATTTCAGAAGGTAAAATACCATGTTAATAATGCTAACTGATTTTTCAAAAGCAGTTTGTTTAAATTATCAGGCTTGCAAAGTCAAGCACTGAAAATCAAGATTAAAATAGAAATTTGCACATGCAGTTTTTATTTGACTTTAAGTACATGGATTCTGATAGATTTAGTGACATAATCATTTGGTTTTATGATTCCTCCAATTCACTCACTTCACTGAGCCAGAAATGTGCAGGGAAATGCAGGAAAAGAGAGAATTGTCTCATGGCTAAGGTCTGCTGCCCCCGATAAATTGGATATCATTCTTGTCTTTGTCTTAAAATGCTAAAGTGATATTGAATAAGTCGTATCAACCAAAATTTCCCAGGAAAAACACAAACACTAGCCACACTTTCTAGATACCTGATTTGGAGCACCTGTGATCTGTTTTTGTAGTTTTTCCACTAACTGTAAATGAAGTCTGCTCTGAACATAGGAGATGCATTATAAAGATAAGTACTGTAAGTTATAGGAGTTTCGTATTCCAAAACAGAACACCAAAATTGTTATTTTGACACTACAATCTTTGTGCCTCCTTTCTCCCTGTCTGAAAAGGAACTGATGATATCCTTTGAACTTTCAAGACCAATGATATGAGGGTCATGAAGACTTATTACTTAAAGAGTGGAACCAAGTAAGATTCTGTAACGTTTGTTTATTATGGATGTTTATTATTGATGACTGCATCTTCAGAACAAAATCTGAATGAAGGTCCATACTTTAAACAAACAAATCATATGAACACGCCTCATTTTTGGTAGAGGCAGAGGTCACCTGAGAATAAAAGCACAATGCAAGTAAGTGATATGTTACAATGCATATATACCAAGTGGATGAAAAAAGATGAGAATAGCTGGTTCTTGGTTCAGCCAAGTGCACGGCTTTTAATATTGTTTTAAGGTTCAAACATTAAGTAAATATTTATGGAAAAAAGTTGGACAGGTGTAGATATAACTCCAGGGTAAATGTGGCAGGCTACAGAAGAGAGATAAATAATTTGTCACAGGGCACGAGAGTAAATGCCATGCTGATCAGGGCTAGCAAAGTGAGGAAAGGTATGAGTACCTTTGTACCTTTGTCTTTCCCTCAGCTAATCTATGCCTGGTTTAGACTGATTGACACTGCACTTTAAAGACAAAAACTAAGTCATGAAATCTTTCAAATTATCATATTTGACTGAATTTTCATCCATTGATTTTACTCCACCTGCAGCACACTAGACAAGGTAATAATTTATGATAATTATATGAAAATATACAATTAATATTCATCATCTCTCATTTCTCATCACTTTAGATGATCAGTAATGCAGAGTAAAAATGCTGTCAGATTTCTAATTGCTTTGTAATGGGCCTGAAATAGGGAAATCGTTAAAGACAAACAATCTGTCACTTGTCTGTTACCTTAACTATCTATCACTTAAAAAAACCCTCATTAAATACATTGCTAATGAACGACAAAAGACTGTACTCAGTGTGCCCAGATGTACCTTTTTAAACAATATTGTAAATTGCTTAAATAATTCCCAAGACGTTTTCAATCATTTTTGTGGAAATTTAATGGAAAACATATATTTTCAGTGCATGTTACATCTCATTTGTTCACATCATTATGACATTTAGTCTATCATATCCACATCTCCTGGGAGACAAAACTTTGTTTTTCTTTTTGCTGTTGCAAATCTGACCCAATTAAAACAAATTCTGGAAGAACTTAACATTCAGATCTCTGACACCTTTCTCTTAAAAAAATGAAAAAAAAAAACCATTAATCAGTTTTAAATAATCCTATCTCTTCCAAGGATTTTTAATATCTAGATTAAAAAAGAAGCCAAATATTGTTCAAGGTTGAACAAACTATTTTATCTTTCACGGACAAAACAATTGTTCCCAAGAGACAGAATTCAGAATTTTCACTTACACCATTCTTTTGAGTCAGCTGCCTACTACAGCTCTGACAGAAAACTTCATTTGGAAAAAATTCTTCTCTGTACTGACTTAAACAGTCAGAATGAAAACAGTACACCAGAAGGAGTATTGATGAGACCCCATAGTGAAATAGTGTATTATTAATTGACATATTAATTAATTACTCATTAATTGCCACATTAAAAAGTGAGAAAAATGAAGAAAGAACAACTACAAAAATCATTTAAGACAAAATATCTATCTGTGCATGACTCGAATGCACTCAATCTCTTAAATTTATCAAAACCAAGTAAATATTCAGTGCTTGTTTATGTCGGTATATATCAGATGCTAAACCACCACGGTTTAAGGCAAAAGGTGTAAGAAGAATTGATGGCTGGAAATAGAAGCCAGGCAAATTCAAGTTTAGAATTAGGGACAATTTTTAATAGTAGGATGATTAGCTGTTGAAGCAGCCTTCTCACAAGTGAGGAATTTTCCATCTTTTAATATTGACAGTAGACAGAACATACTGGACTCAGAACAGTCCTGTAATTCATAAAAATTCAAACTAGGTGATCTAGTGCATTCTTCGGGCTTTATTGCCACATAATCCTATTTCTTCTCAGTTACAAACAAGAAAGCAGAGAAGACTATGCTTTTAGAAAACCATTAATTAAATAAACAAACAAGTGAGCTAACAGACTAATTCAGGTGTAGTGCTTTGTGTCAAGAAGAGCCTTACAGTGTATGCTGAAGTTTAAAAAACATAAGTGCTGTCCAGATAGGGACATATTTGTCCAGATAAGAATTATACTAAATAACTTTGCCTTTCCAACTATAAAAAGGTATTTGTTGCAAAAATTGTAATTTCTCAAATATTTTGAATATTCTAGATAGTAAGTGATCTTAGAAAGACTTGCTGTCTGATTTTTATATAACCAGTGCATTGCTCTTTTGGACACATGTATAGCAAAATAAAACCAATACAAACAAAAAAGCCAAAAAGCTTTACTACTCTGAACAACACTTTGAAAAATACCAATTGTCTACAGAAGTAAAAAATGTAGTTAAAATCAAAAAAGTCTGGATGTTTCAGCAATTTCGTAAAAGAATAAAATAACAAGGGGCCACTCCATCATTTGTACTCATTTTTTATTGTATTAATATGTACACAGTAGTCCAGTTAATTCCTTAAATAATTCTTTTCCTATACTTCTATGACAACACAGCACAATATTATGTGACAGTTTTAAATAAAGCATCTACTAAAATGTTAAATCTTCTCACAAAAATGTCTAAAATACCCAACCTACATATAAATTATCTTATGTTAAACAAGACAAGAAAACTTTTTAACATAGTTAGGTGTCCAGCTCCAGTGAAATTAATAGCATCTATACATTCTTACATAATGATTTAAGATACTTAAGCACCTAATGAAGCCTAGTTTCCTACAGATGTGGGTCCTATACCTCCCATTCTGGGACAACAGTCCCAGATCTTCTCCATGACTTCATTGTCTGTCTCCACACATCCTAGACTTTCATTGTAAGTTCCTCACGCTTGCCATGTCCCTTACCTACTTTTGTTTTGCTGTCAGAAGGGGAAAAAGCAGCAAATCCTATGGCTAGTTTGAACTATATGCTGACTTACCAGCCAGTAGCTGTCCAAAGCCATAGGTAGTGTTTGAGTTCAGTCTGTTTTAGCCTGCTCTCTCTCCCCTACATACCCATTTGATTTTAACAAATCTTGAACTAACTTAATTTTGATACCTCTGGCGATGAAAGATTATCAAATTGGTTTGAGATTGATCAACAGCTTCAAAAATCATTACGACCAGAGGATGATTAGCTAAGACTAATCCAAACATAACATTGTGATTTCTGGAACTGGGTATATTAAAATTAAAAGAGAAAATGAGGCACAAATATTATAATACCAGACAAGGTCAGATAATCCTGCAGTGATTTCCTTTCATAGTTTATTCATTTTGCAGCCCATGAACACCAAACCATTATATTAAACAGCCTATTTTCTTTTACTTTGGCACAACTGCTGAACATGCACAGAAAAGAATGAGTGTTTCACCTCCAAAAGTGTTCCACTGACTTCAGAGATAATTCCTTAACATTTATAGTTAATTTTATATTGAACAACTACTTACAGATCATTATACTTATATCCATTATACAAATGTTCACAATCTCTCAAGTAACTCTGAGTTTAAACTACGTTATGAGCTGGCTTCAGGCACCAATCCTATAACAAGTTAAAATGGAAAAACTCCATATGCAACATTTAAGAACTTTGGGCATAAAGTTTAAAAATGGATATTGTAAATGTATGCAGTCTGTAGGAGGATATTAACCATTTGTGGTAAAAGCACAGGTGTAGTAACCAATGCCCAAGACATCACCACATCTTTTACAATTTTCCTTTTAATTTTCCCCCCTTTCACAACAGTAGTACTTGTTCACATATCAGCCCCAATCAATGGCTGAGGGGAATACATTAAGTACTGTGGGCCATTCCAAGTTATATGGGGGCTGATTACAAGCCAAAATGAAGAAGGTAACTCATGCAATCATACTGAAACCTTTTCCTGAGAGGTAAATTCTAATTTCAAAACGGACTATGTAAATTAGCTCACACTTGATACATCTCATCTATAGTTCAATTATTTCAGTGAAATATATAATTGCTTACAGTGGCGCTGCAGAAGTTAACACCGCATTGACAGAGGGAGCTGGATTGTTCCAGGGCTCATACATGTACTGCCCAAGTGCAAAGACAAGTCTCTCTCCCTTTGGACAACTATGGACACTCATGTTACAAATTTGACCTCACCTACGGAAGTGCAGAAAAGGGCAAAATACTAACGTTCTGACTATTTTGTAGAAACATTGATGACCGGGATAGACAAAAAACCAGACTGACACACAGGTCTTGAGTAGTTTTGTAGATTAGATGTTTTTCTCACCTACCCAGAAAGTCTGTTGCTTCTCTGCCGTCCATGTTAAAATTTAAATAAATTCTCCATGTTTATTGTTCAGCCCCAATTGTCCCACACCATTCCTGCACTGGTGGTTAATGGGAACAATATGCCAGGAACAACACTCCCACTTCTTCCCACCGATGTCTGTACAGCCTGGCTGCTGCTCTACTTAAACAGTTCAAAGGGTATGAAAAATGACAAAAAGTTGCTTTAATTCCAACATGTTGCATAAAAATATTGTCAAGAGAAGTATGCTACACATTTAAAGGTGTAGTGTGAACTGAGTTTGTCTAGACTAATATTTAGGGATTTTGCTAACAAGGATTGACTGAGATTACAAAAACTGAAGTCTACAGCACCAGCCTAAGCTTTTTTATTTTTTTTTAATGAGGAAAAGTCTTTACATCATTAAAAATTTGCTTCCCGAGCTTAATTTTTTTCATTAAGAAAATGTTCTTCCTTCCCCTTTAGGACAAGTACTTTCTAGAAGGAAACCATGGTCTCATTCAGCTCACAGGGTCGGGACAACTTGTAAGGGAGGCGAGAAGGAGGCAGGGTAGTCACCGTTCCGCCCGCGGTTTTCTCCCCGGCCACACGCTGCCCGGAGCAGCTGGGCAGAGAGAACCCGACGCCGTGTGTCGACCATATGCCGACCCGATCCCCGGGGTGCCGGCGGGCCCGCGGTTCTTCGGTGTCGGAGCTAAGCTCTGCCTCCAGGGCGGCGGAGGGGGGGAGGCCTGCAACGAGGGAAGGCAAAATGGACGCGGTGCCCCCGGGTCTTCCCGCACCCGGAGGTGGAGTCCCTGAGGGAAGGGGGGGTGTCGGGCGGCCCGCACTCCCGCGTACCGAGGGAGGGAGGGCAAAGTGGACCCCGCTGTCTTCTCGCACCTGGAGACAGAATCCCTGAGGGGAAAGTGGGGGTGAAAAGATGTTCCCGCTCGCCCCGGGCCGGAAACGAGCGCTGGAGGGCGGCCGGGGCCGCTACTTACTGAGCCGGGCGGCGGTCTCGCAGCTCCGGAGCGCCGCCGGTCGCCATGGAGACGGCGTCGGGCCTCGGCCACGGCTCCGCTTCCTCCCGGTGCGATCGCCACTACCGCCCGGGCGGAAACAGGCAAGCCGGCCCCGTAAGCCATGCTGAAGGCGCAAAGCGCCACGCGGAAGGGCTGTTTCCCGCCGGACGAGTTATCCGGAGCACCGGCCGCCGCCACCGACGGGCCGGCGGTGCGGGGCAGGTGGGTGCTCGCTCGCTGCCGTCGCGGGGTCTTCTGCTGGAGGGGGCCGGCGGTCTCGCGCCGCCGTCCGTTGGCGGCAACAGGTGCGGGGGGATCCTCGCGCCCCAGCCCCCGTCCTGAGGCGGCGGCGGGAAGCCTCCGGCGGCCTCCCTGGCCTCCCTCCGCGGGTCCTGCCGGCCTTCTCCCGCTGTCGAGGTCCGTGCGTCCCGCCTGCCGCCGTGTCGGTCGGCGCGGAGCCGTTGCCGTGGGGTGGGTCCGCAATGACACAGCGACGGCTTCGTCCTGGGCGGTGGGCTGTGGCGGGGAAGCGTGGCCCCAGGCGGCGCTTGCGTTTTCGCGTGTTTTTAAAACCCCTTGTGGGTTCCTTAGAGAGAAAGGGGCCTTCGTGGAGACAGGTGTGGAGGGGGGGTGCGGGCGTGCATGCGTGCGTGGTGCTTCCCCGAAGGAACAGGGGGGCTACCCTGCAGTCGAGTGTGCCCTATTTCTGGTTGTAGCTCTGCCAAGTTTGAAAACCGTACTTTTCTTCTCCAGTGAAAAAAGGATTCATTCTGAAGTGTGGCAGTAGTCACCGGAAACCATTTTTAGTGCTGCTAAGAGACAGTGTTATTTCTTATCGGAAAGTCCATGATAAATCAGCTACTGCAAGCTTGGGATTTCAGTATGCTGAAGAATGTGCTTGAAGCTCAAGCATTACTGTGCTGTTACTGGCATTTAATTCTCCTGTTTATTTTTTTCATTCTGGGACATTAGTTTGATCATAGATGGCCAAAAATAAAAAGCACCCAACTAGGTAGGTTTTACTTAGCGACCTGCACCAACTTGATATGCTTTCATTCATTTGTGTTTGTTTCTTTTTATATGCTTTTCTGCTTTAATATTAAAAAAGTTAAACCTCCTTACCCAGCAGAATGGAGGATGGTCCATACTGTGAATGTCATTGTGTAAAACCCAAGCTATACCTTTTTGTCTTCTTGCATGTATCTCATTCCAGAATTGACAAAATGTCACACTTTAGTGTACTTCATTTTTTCATATATTAAGTACAGTATTGCTTCAAAATAAAAAGTGTATATTTTAAAAAGTGTATATATAAAAAGTGCATGTATAACGTGGGTAGGATCAAAGTAGTTCAGACAGTTAAAATGCAAAATTATTTTAAAGGAGTGTGGAAGCTTTCGAAACATGATATACTAAGGAACTGGGACAGGAAACACAGCATAACTTAAATCACTTGATGTATGACAATCTATGGGATGGAATGGCCATGTGAATTAAGCTGGCTTTTTGCACTATAGAGCTTGCGTAGGGGTGTAGATGTGCTTGAGGGCTGCAATCTATTGCATGATCCTGTAGTTTCTCACATTTCCTCATTTTAGCTTTTTCTAACTGTTTCTTTTTCAAATTGTAATTATATTTATTTAATTTTCTTACACAGCGCTAAGAAAGTAATTTCAAAGCCTTTCAGACTATGGCCTTTGAAAGGATAACACAAAAGGACTGGTACAAAATCCTGGGTGCAAAGCCATCGGACAGTCTGGCAGAACTAAAACGGAAGTACCAAAAACTTGCTTTATTAGTAAGTATGTTTTTGTTATTTAAGAGGTGCAAAAATAAATTTTATAAACCAATAAGATAATAATTGCAGGTTTTGTTTTCAAGGCTTTTTGTATAAATATGATTAATCAGAGTGTGTTTATAATATCAATTCACTTGAGGCCGATATAAGTTTGAAATAAACATCTGTCGTTTATGAGTTATCATATTATTTTGCAAAGAGGGGTTGTGGTGTTCTGGTTCCGAAACACTGATATGTCCCCCAGCTTTGCTAAACATTCATGAATGTACTGCGCCAAATACTTGTTCATCAGGTGCTGGATAATCAAGCGCACAAATCAAAAAAGGTGATTGTTTGTAGCACATGGTCATGAAATGTGCTAAGTGACACTTGTGGTATTTACTGTCGTGCGTGCAGTTACAGTGTGCTGAATGCAGCCCTTGAATGTAGAAAGATCAGATGCAAAGAGCAAAAAGTTCTTCCTGACAGTCTGCAGTAATGCAATAGAAAATGTATAGGAGGAAAATATTTCAATATCAATTTTATTTGAAGGTTTCTTTTGCATTTTTGTGGAATCATGTTTTTGGTCGTGCATTAAGACTTGATGTTCTGTGAATTCTCTTAATTTTTCCTGTACTCCTGGGATACGTGTATAAGAATCTCAGAGCTTTACCAGATTACTTCATATGATTCTTGGTTCTTCTGTTTTACTTGTTCCCATGAATTCAGGCATTTTGCTCAAAAGATGCTTTGGCCTGGCTTTCTGAGGAAAATGGGATGTATTTTTTTTGTTGCTGTTGACCATTTTCAACCAAATTTGATAGACAAATAGAAGTCCCAAGATAACTAAATTTCTAAGTTTCTTGAAAACTAGCAACCTGGTAGAGAAGGAGGTGAGCAAAACTCAGTTTTTATATATTCCGTTAGGTAGCTGCTAGCTAGATGGTTAGTATAGGCAGGGCATTAGCGCATGCACAGCTAATGTTGCTTGGTTTGAGGCGTCCAAATGAATGTGATAAGAAGTTGGGACTTTTAAGTGAGGTAAAGAGAATGCCAGAATGCCACACAAATAAATTAATGGGTTGGTTTGGGGTTTTGTTTGTTTGTTTGTTTTTCGTTGGATGTTTGTTTGTTTGGTTTTTTTATTTCTAGCCCCAGTGAAAACTGTTTTAAAGGTCATTTCACCAGTATGAAATATGTTCCAAATTTACACATTTTGATACTCTTCAGTTGAATTCGCTAAGCAATCCTGCTGTACATCTACTCCTTCTCAGTGCTTCCTGCTAACTTATTTCTTTGTCTGAAACTGATCTGTGCACTTAGAGTCTTAAGTTTCAACACTTTATAAGATGTTTGTGTGCAGATCTAGGACATAAATCCTTTGGTCCTCACTATTGAACATTAGAAGAATCAATGTAGGAGAGTGCCTTGGAAACCAAGCTTCTTAGTTCCACTCTTAATAGAAATAGCTGTTTTCTTGGACTTCCTAATGTTTTTTGTTTTACTGAATTGCTAGTAAAATGTGAATAAAATATTAATAATGATCTATTTGTTCTTAATGAAAACCATAGGGGACAGCAGTGTAAAATGCCTCTTCTCTTCAGATAGGAGGCTATTTTAAACTGAATACTGTAATGGAATGAATGTATTTCTTTCGCTATGAATCTATGTATAATAATGGCATTGAAATCATATGTAAAGTATTGTTCAGAGGTGTTTGTCACAGAACTGAAACTATGTAGTGCCTTTCCTGTATGAATTTTTTAAAATGAAACTGACCCTTTGTGGTATAGCATTGTACTTTCATGTAATTATTTTGAAGTGTGTGAAGTGAGAATTGCTGGAGATTATAACTGTCTGTAGTTTTAGAAGATGAAAAGATTATTTTAATTTACAAACTTTTCTTTAGAACCTGTGTATTTCCAAAATAAATGGTTAGCACTCTTTATTTGAAAAGTCAGTGAGAAATGTTAGAGAAAATAAAGATCTCCCCCCCCCCCCCAACCCCCCTTGGCTCAGAATTCTTTTGGTATCAGTGATGGATCTCTCTTTCTGATTAAAAAGCCACACTGATGTTTACTTATAGGCGTTTTCTCCAAGGCAGATCTTCCGCTGTTTGTCTGTTGTTGTTACCATATGTCCTGTCTCTATTCATCTTTTTATTTTAGCTGAACTGTTACAGACTCTACTTGTTTGTCTGCTTACTAATACAGCATCTAGCTCAGTCAGTCTAAAGTCTTTAAAAGCATGGTGGTAATAAAATAACAATAATTTTTATGCACCTTAAAAACTCATTAGCTATAGGAGTGACTGGAGGCTACACTATATACCTTCACTAAAAGGTGTTCATACAGCAGCACATAGTTACAGTGTGAAAGTTATTGCCACCCATGTTGTTGAGTGCAAGGGGTTCCATGGTTGAAAAAGTTGTAAGACTCATGAAAGAAAAGTCTGCCATGGTGTGTTAACACAAAAAAATATTCTCTTTGATTCAGAGATTCATGAGCTATGGACTTCTGAATATTGGTGGAATATATAAGGGAGGTGTTGCTGTAAGTTTGTCTTGTCCTGATGCTATTCCCGAGGCATCCACTGTTCATTGTTAGTGAAAGTTCATTGTTAGCTTCAAAAGTTCATTGTTAGTTCATTGTTAGCACTGGGTGGACTTCTCATTTCACCTGTTATGTCCTATTCAGATGAAGTAGTTCCCTTGCTCCCCAAGCAAAGCTTGTACTTAGAGCTCTTGGTAGCTTCATGCCTCTGAAAACATTGGGGTTTTCTAAAGCTGTTGTTGGAGATAGTAGTGATAGAGGTAGTAGTAGTATTGGTGTGGGCAGAGAACAGGTCTACACGCAGGAGTTTTTATGCACTGTGGTAGTAGTCAGTTATCGGAGTAACTCCAGTTTAGAAGCTGGAATAGCAGATGAGCACAGCCATGTATTGTCTGTTAAAAGATTTCATGAGAAATTATATGGTCAGTACAGAAAGTTTTCTGGCTTATGTGTAGTGGCAGAAGTTAATCTCCTGAAGAATTGTACTGTGCTAATTACCTTAAAATCCAAAAGTTTATCTTCGATACCAATTGCAATTAATATGACATTCATTCTGTGATCGTGAATATTCTGATCACAGATGTTCATTAGCATCAAGCATAATAGATGGTGGAATTTATTTTTAAAAATAATTCTGCTGTTAAAATAAAAATGGCAAATGTCTGAGTACGAGCCTTCTTCAAATGATCCCCAGTGCTTCATGTTGAGCATTTGCTTTTTACCATCTGCTATTCTCTATTTGTCAACACATGTGTGCTTAGCATCTTGAATGAACAGGCAGATGTAAATTTCCAAAGCTAAAAAGAGTTGGAGATCTTGCCATATGTCATCCAAAAGATAACTATATTTGTAGTTAAATCTCAGGACTGACCTTAATAATACAAAGTAGTATGCAATTAAAAATGGTAGAATTGTAGGTTTGTAAGAATGATTTCATAAGGACAAATTAGCTTAAAACAGATTAATTTTTAAAATATAACTTGTTTTTGTCAATTCTAACAAATTGATGATGGAAAACATTAATAACCATTAGTGTTTTATTAAATGTTTTATTAATTATTAATAAAACATTAATAAACATTAAAAACATTAATAACAAATAAAACTGTGCATATGCACCCTGCTAGACTGAATACATTTACTTACCGTTTTCCCATATTTTGCTTTGTTGTACTTACTTTTTTCATTTGGTCAGGTCACAACATATGTTTAAGTGAATTATTTTACTACAGATAACATCAATTCTGTCTTTAAGAATAGTATTAATTTGATACAGAAAATAGTACAGGTTTAGCCTAAAATAAATGATTTTTTTAATCAGTTTTTTCTTTCTTCTCACCTTCTAAGTATTTAAGTAAAAGTTCGTATTTATAAAATTTCCTTGCAGCTTAATGAAACTTAAATTTATTTATTTTAAATTCTTGTGTACTTATGTGACTCTGATGCCTGGATTATCCTGATACTTTATTATTGTAACAATCAATAGCAGCTGAAGGTGACAGACTTTTGGGCACAAGACATGTGTGACACTGGCAATTTTATAAATAGCTTATTTTTAAAACAAAATCAAACTTTCATGTATGCTGGCTTATACTCCGGTGTCTTCTCTAGCACAGAGCTTCAGCCAGTAATTCTGAAATTAAAAAAAAAAAGCAGAAACATGTATTTTGTAACCAGCATAGCTCAATGCAAAGATTCCTTGATTGGCTGTTGTAAGTTCATGCTAAAGTGTTTTCTCAAGCACAGCAGGCTTGCAGTTCCCATACTCTGAAATGAATCACAACAAATTTTGAGAATTAATATGTTGTATAAGTAGTAGGAGTTTGGGCTTTAATATTCTGTCTTTGGAACATGCTGGTGGTTTTGAGATAGTTGGGATACATATAGCCTTTTTATCCACAGTTACATACATAGTAGTTTCAACAAAAAGATTTCTTAAATGGATAAACAGGTTTTATGCCCTATACTTAGTTTTTCAAGGTATCTGTACAGCTTTTAGGAAGGACAGTGCTTATGTTATGTTTCTGAATGTGTATAAAATTAACAGAGGATGAAATTAGAGTAACAAAAATAGGATATTGGGGGAAAAATTACACCGTCTTATTATTGGCACGATTTTTACTTCTCCTTTTGATCTAGCACTTTGTGGTCAAAGAATGAGTTGCCAAATTGTTTTCAAATTTTCACGTAGCTGCTTTATATCTGAAAACTGCTTTTTATAGGGAATAAAGTCACCAAACACATAAGCTTTGTCTAGCTGAAAATCAGGTGTCTGTTCCTGTTGATGCTGATGATATTATAGGATACCTTTCAACTGGAAAAAAAATTATTGTGCAGGAAAATTATATGCTGCTGTTACAATGTGTGCCCTAATCTTAAAGAAAATCCATGTAATTTGAGCAGGGAGTATGCAGGAAGCTCTTATTTTTAATATGGTACGGAAATAAAATGTGCTATTTAACATGTAGTGTTACAAAGATCATCTTTTTATCAGAAGGGGTGGTTTGTGCATAGAAATGCAAAGTGTTAAGGTGATCACTTAATCTGTTTGAAAGGGTAGAAAATTTGAAAACAGAGCATCAGGCATAGGTGAGTGACTCTCAGCAACAATAAAAAAAGAACATTAATATAAATTTAATTTAATGAAGCAAAATAACTTCAAGAAGAGATTGTTCCATTGAGCTTGTGTAGAGGAAAGACATCTGTCTTTCTGGAGAGAAAAAAATCTGTTGTATCTTATCAGATTTATGTCCACATCCAAATTCTGCGATCACAAGAAATGCAGAGTTTACTTATATAAAGTTAAAGATCTGCTTCCATGACTGTTGTGTTAAAGCTTGTTCCAAAATAAATTCAGTGTTACTCCTGACAGCACTTGCCTACTGAGGAACTTCTTTTCATGCTGAGTTTAATTTGAGAATGTGAATCTTTAAAATGAAAGCACTTTGAGCTTTGTATCAGAAGTCTCATAATAATGCTTTTCATTATGAAAATTATGCAGTGTGTGTATTCCTTTCTTAATAGCTTTTGCAGTGTTTGTTATTTTTTTTGTTTGAATAGTAGCATACTTGTTAGAAACACTTAACAGATCATCATGCTTAGCTAACTCTACTTTCAGCTACCGTGTAGAAAATGGATTCTGTAATTTGACAGTATAAACAGAACAAGTTCATTGCAGCCTGGTTGTAGCTTGACTGAAGTTAATATAATTGCAACAGAGAGAAAGATAAGCCACTAAGTTTAATACAAAGGACTATTGTTTTGACACTCGGGTAGTTCTGTTTTGAGCTGTTCTTTACATCTGATTTACTGCTAATGACCTTAATAAAATACAAGAGGGTGTATTTTCAGGGTGGGACTTGAAAAATTGATTATTAGCTTATGTAGTATATAATGAACCTCAGTGTTACAGAAGTCACTAGTTCAAACAGCTTGATTAGCCAGATCATGATCATGCTGATGTTCCTGCTGCTGTTTAAGCTATGAGAGCTTTTGTTCAATTCATCGACCTGTTTTTTGTGTTGATTTTTTTTCCTTACCCCAGAAGAGGTCATTATGATATTCAGTAGTAAGTCTGAAGAACAGGTATTTACCCTGGCAATGATCATGCTGCAATAATGGGAACTTTCATCAATCTGAACGGTATCACAAATTTTTTGCATGTGTTAAGATGGTACTTAAAAGCCAAACGTTCTGGAGATGCGTGATACTGCCACATACAGTGATACAGACTGCCGTATCTGAGCTGAAGCTCCTGCTCGCTCAGTCAGAATTGTGTGAAGATGTAATGCTGGTGGCAGTTGGTCCTTGGGCCTTACATGCTCTCGTTAGGGTAACTGGCCAATGGGAGTGTGTGTTCTACTTAATTAGGCAGCTGACTAATCAAATGAAATGCAGTGATTAACCAATTAGTGCTCTGATTGGTCAGCAACCAGCTGGAAGGCATACTCCAGACACATCCTATACAAGAACAGCCTGAGAAAGGTATCCTGACTTGCAGAAGGGAGGGGGGAAGAGAGTCATGGATGTAGGTGAAGAGAAAAAGGCTGTAGTAAGGTATCATAGTAGGAAAGGGGCATACGACAATATTGGTATGTAGTCTTTATTAGTGGTGGGTGTCCACCGTATATAGGTTTATATGGAGTGATGTCTCATTTTTTATTACTTTGTAATGTGTAATTTTTTTATATTGATTTTAAAAAATGTGGGTGAATTTTAACAAGTGGACAGTGTGAACATCCCTATAGCAGAGAGTTACTTTTAGCTCTCATATAGAATATGAGAAACCCCATAGCATCACAAAATAAGCAAGCAAGTAATATATTGCTTATCCAGGTAGTTCAGCCAGTTGTGAAAGTAATGTTAGTTTGGAAAATTATTTCTAAATTTAATCTGTGTACTTACTGCGTTATTGTCCATAGTTTGTTATGATGAGCAGCTTCTGATACTTGATCCTCTGTAGTTTTAAGGTACATGCATAAGAACAGAATGGGCATCAGGCAATTTAAATGTGAGATTCAGCTAATGTGTGCTTGGCATTTAATGTCATTTATGCTCTGCAAAGGAATCTGATGCCTCTCTTGAACATTTTGTGCGCTAGTTACATAAGTTATTGATCATAACAATATATTAAAAATAGAATCTACACTGTCTTTGGTAGACGTTTTGTGAAAGGTGTTCCATACTTATAAATATTCACTGTGTCCTGAGGTAGTATAAAATTAAAATGCTGATTAAAAATAAAATCTTAAGTACTAGCTTATTAAATTCCATAAAAATGTTTCTTTACTTAATATTTGCAAGTGTTCTTTTGGCACTTTTGAAGACATGTTGAAGTAGTTTTATATTGCGCAGTGTGCTTTTTATCTCATTTCTGAAGTGAGACATCTGAAATAAAAACCAGGTAGCGAAAGATGAATTAAAGCACAAAGAAGGAAGCTAAAAAGACCAGCATAATGTTTTCACATAAGTAAATGTTCTGATTATTCTGACGTTTGAGCAGCCACAGTCAAGAGTACCTTGAGTTGTTCAACATTTTCAAATAGGACTATTTATTTAAATGCCCACTCTTGAAATTTTTAAGCACTGGGTCAATTATTGAAAGAAGCTATAATCCCAGAACATGAGTTTGAAGAATAATAAATGGTAAGGGTAGAATAGATCATCTCCCAATAAGTGTGTTTATATAAGGATCTCTTATTGCTATTAAATGAAATTGACCACATTTGTGTTGAATCTGAAACAGTTATTAGATTTCTAAAATACTGTAGTATGAGGTAGTACCTTGAAAAGCTTAGTGTTCTGGGGACTTGTGTTTTTTGGGTTTTTTGTTTTTGTTGGTTTGGGGTGGTGGTTTTTTTAGATTTAAATAAATTATCTGTGTAATTTTGCCTTACTTTTAAAATTATATAACTGTTATGGAAATTTATAAAAGCAACACATTCCTTCTTTCCTTCATCTTTAAACACTTCATCAGAAAAAGTGAGTCAGAAAATCATGATCTGAATGACATAAGAACTGTCCCACCCTCCATGTTTTATCTTTTCCTTGCCTCAGTTGATCATGAAAGCTTTCTCATCTCCCATTGAGCCCAAATGGCCAGGAGACATAAGTTCATTTGAACTAATTTAATGCAGGAGTGAATTCTATATCTGAAGGGCTGTCTTGTAGGACACTTTGTAGATAGCTTGTATTATTGTAGTAAGAAAGTTCAGCTGCTTTGTTGTAGTCTGCCAGTCATTTGGATAAACTATCTGTCATTTAACATTCAGTATGTTAAAAGTAACACTTTAAGGCTGAAAAGTCAATAGTCAGATATTTTTAAAACTTGACGCTTCATTGTTGTTCCCAATAAATTAACAATAATGAAAAAATTCACAGTCTGTGTTGGATTTATGGCCTAAGAATGTCCATGGCCAAAGAAGATAAAGATGAACGAGTTTTCTGAGCAGCATCTCAGCTAAACATTTTTCTTTTCTTGACATAAAAATTAAATAGTAACTAATTAGGTGTTTGAGGAAAGGCTGAACAAGAGTTCCTCATTTAAGGGGTACTTACCTTCTGTCAGAGCATGCCAGCAATCCAGTATTAGTTCCTACTGCTACAGAAGAGCAATGCAAAGTACAGGCTTGACAGGATTCTCTCAGTATAACTACAGCTTCTGTAAATGTTCCTATTGAAACTCAAGTAATGAAAATGTTGGATTATTCCTCTACAGTTGCTGATGTCTCCTAGGTGATGACTTTACCTTTTCATCTACATCTCTTGACTATTCCTTCCTAAAATGGTTAAGTTCCATAAAGTCTTCAGACCATCTATATAGAGTGCTTATTACATATCAATGGCAAAAAGATCAATAATAAACTCTGTTAAGTGAGCAGAGTATGCTATTGTCGCATGATTTCCTTGAGTCATCTGGAAAGTCTGTCCTTTTAGTAGTTAGGAGGACACAGTGTCAAAGTTGTTTTTTTACTGCAAATGGAGAAATTTGCCAACCATGACCAACCTCAAATTAGAAGTTAAATTAACACCAAACTAGTGATCAATGCAGGTATGAATGCATCCTTTAAGCCATCGACATGAGTAAATCCAATCCAAAGTAGATGCAAAGTTTATGTGATTCTATGGATTATGTTTGGAATTGTTTTGTCACTATGGCTATGAAATTTTGGAATAACTGAATGCTCATGTGGTTTTTTGGGTTGGTTGGTTTGCTTTAAATACTGGTGTGATATCCATGAAATGGAGTGTTTGTGCAGTAGTCATAGCATACTTCAGGGCCTCTGATCTTAAGGGTTGAAACTTCTCAAGATGCTTTAGACTTATTTGGCATTGCCAAAGATACGAAAATATCATCTGTACAACAGGCTGTGGTGCTGCTGGTTTTGTTTGTTTTGGGTTTTTTTTGATACAGTGTAACATGTTTCCTAATGTATCTCTCAAGTTAAGCTGCCTCATGAAAGGTAGGTGTTTTCTTCATGGGTTTTGCACCCACATGTTTTCTAAACTGAGTGCTAAGTTCTGTTAATATTTAGTTTTTCATGCCCATTTAAAAAGTTATAATTCGACTGGGGCCTAATCTGTTGTTTTGAGATCATGAATGGCTTCAAATACTGTAGAGATTCTATATGTATTGCTCCTAGAGATAGGGAAAGGCGAAATAAATATTTTAAAGAAAACAAAAACCCAAACACCTGCAACTTTTGAAGTGTTATGCAAGTGTTACAGTTATGGTCGCTAATAAATATTTTTAAAAGAAGTCCTCTATTCTTCAAGGCCTGCTTTCCACAGTGACTTCTGCAGCTGAAGTGCCTTAGGGACTTTGATTATTTTACATTATGTGTAAATCTGACCTCTTAAAGGTGTCTGTCTGTCTTTAGCTATTACAAATGAATTTGAAAATTAATGGTATACTTTGGTTTAGAATACTGTTTTAGTGTAAGTCATCTGGGGGTGGAGGGGGACAAAGCAAAAAATGGTGCTTTGTGCTCAGCAGTTCTTAGGAAGTTGTGGGGTTTCAAAGTAGTTGACACTCTTAGACTGCAGAAAGGTATTAATCTCGCAAGTCACGGTGCCAGCTGAAAACTACTGCCCCTAACTGCCTGTCCCTGCCCTTCTGCCAGATGTTACTCAGCCAGGAAATAGCATCCTGTGGGTTTTCCTTCATCCACTGCCGTACATGTCAGCTGGAAAAGTTCATGCCCATTTTTTCAGTAGTTTAAGCAACCCTGTTTGGGGGGGGGGGGGGGGGGAAGGTGTTTGTGGGTTTTTTTGTTTGGTTGTTTTTTGTATAATACAATACAGGATTCTGGGTTTTGCTTTCACATGAAAGTAGCATTTGCCTAAACTAGTTTCCTAACCACTTGTGTAACTGGCATTATTGTAATACTAGGGCCACACTAACTTTTGCCTAAACAACGAAACATCATTTAATGTGACACTTAACAGTGTAAATTGTGAGCATAGGGGCCAGCAATTTAAAAGGAGCTTTTAAAATTCCCTTTATATTTTTAGTTTTACCTTTATACTCCTGTAAGTTTTAAAATGTTGCATTTCTTTCCTTCTTTCCTTTGCTAGTTTTTGGCAGGTTTTTATTGCTTTCTCTTCTCCCACTGTGTAGCGTAGTTTCCAAAGGGCTTTTTTAAGTAGCTTTTTAGGCTCTTGGGTGGCTCTTCACAGGAAAATAAGGGGCCATGGAAGCAGAAGAAAACGAAAGAGAAGCTATTTCCAAAGGTGTACTTTCTAGTAACCATAGGTTCTGTTTTCTCTCCTCATTTTCATACCTTCATTAGCCAAATTAATCTTTGCTTCCATTTATACAACAACAGTTGATTTTCTTTTTTATCACTAGAAACGAAACTTTTACGTTTCATTTTAGCATTAAGCTTGTTCAAGAGCTGAAAAGGCTGAGAAGTGTGAACACTTACTGTGAGAGTTATGTGAGGTAATTACTTGCTGTTTTGTTGGACTCTTCTCAGTCTAATGGGGTTAGATCTTTCCAGAGACTGGGGAATAGGGGGGGGGGAAGATGAAGAGTTCGTTACTTAAGTTTCTGTAAGATGCACTAGTTATTGCTGCTGCAGAAATGTTGCCCATTTCCCCTGCCAATGCAATAGGTTATCTTTCTCATCTTGAGAACGTTTTCAAACAAGAAACTGCAATTACTTGTTTTTGCAGGGGGAGCTGGAGTGCTTTACAATAGCAGATTTTTCACTATGAGGGTGGTGAGGCACTGGAACAGGTTGCTCAGAGAAGTTGTGGATGCCCCATCCCTGGAAGTGCTCAAGGCCAGGTTGGATGGGGCTTTGAGCAGCCTGGCCTAGTGGAAGGTGTCCCTGCCCATGGCAGGGGGCTTGGAACTAGGTGATCTTTAAGGTCCCTTCCAACCCGAAACATTCTATGAGTCTATGATTCATGGAGTGTTACCTTGAATGAAGTGGAGATCCACTGTCAGTAGTTAGGACCAATAAGAGAGTGTTACGTCAAAATAGTAGTATCCTGATACTACAGTACCATGATAAAAGCAATTGCATTAGAAAAGGATTCTGGTCATACCTGATACAATCTTTAGACTTTAATAATTTACAGCAGAGAATAAAGTATTTTTCATTAGAAATTACTTCTTAGTGTAAGACCAGCTCTGCAATCACAGGACTTTTACAAGTAGCATCAAATTGAAAGTGACTATTTCTGTGGAAGTTGAAATTTACTTCTATAAAAGTATAGTCAGGATTACAGTGGCAATCCTGCTGCTACTGCAATTAAATATATAAAACAAGTATACTAAAGATGGGGATTTTGGCAGCAGATGCTAAGTATAGAGGAGGAAAAGCGGATCTCTCTTCACATGGCTGTCAGCTTGGATTCATCCCCAACTTGACAAAAGATTAAGATTTTCCAGTGAATAATAGAACAATTTAAAACTCTGGTCAGAAATTAGGATTATCAATCTGTGTGATTTAAATGTGAAAGAAGATTTGTGGTGAAACTCTTGGCTTAATCAGAGAGAAGGCTGAGGAAGTTTAAAGTATGTTTAAGCAAGATAACTTTAAAAAAAAAAATCCAAGATGCAAATTAATGAGTTTATGACAGTGTAATTTATTCTATTATTTTTTTAATTCCACTTTAGAGGACTCCAGTAATTTTCAAGAACTTGCATTGATAGTATCATCCTCTGTGTTTTTACTATTAGTGAATGCCAGTTATGTGGTCTGCATAACTGTTGCATATTGCTGTGTACATTTAATCCTAACTTTTTTTTATTCTGGCTATTTTTAAAATAGCAAGTTGGTTTGTCTGTGGGTGTTTTCTTTAAAAATTATTCATTGGGTGATGAATAACTAAAATGTTACGGAAAGATTCCTTTTTCATCCTATGTGCTGTCTTGATGATGCTTTACTGCGAATACCTTGAGTCACAGCAAGTATTTCCTTATAGTAACAGTTATAGCAGCAATAATATTGTCTGAAATATTTTGATTCTCATGGTTCTTATTTGTCTCAAGTTGGAGGTCTGCTGTGCTGGATGTTGTGTACAGCAGTGGTTCTCTGGCCTGAAGGTATGGAAAAGATTAATAATGTGTGTAAAACATACAAGCAGTTGAATATTGTGTGGGAAGCTCAGACTGATACTTGCATAACAATTTCTGATTATGTCAGCCTGTAAGGAGGAAGAAGGGAGAAGAACGGACACAGTTTTCACCAGCTAGTTGATCCCTGAGCGATGTTAGAAAAACGTCATAGAATGGGTAAGATATAAGAGATTAGAAGGAAAATTAAAGTCTTTTTTTATTTTTTCTCAAATGAGGAGTGTTGCCTATGAATAAGAATCATCCTGGAGATGGACAGTGGAGGCTGGAATCAGTGTCTAAGCAGATAACAAGATCAGGTAGGAGAAGGCTAAAGTTGTTAAAAACCTTAGATTGTTTGTATTCAGGGGAAAAAAGGAAGAAGAGATAGATTGAAGTAATGAATCAGGAAGATGAATTCCTTGCTCTTTTGTCCAGCTGTCTTTGGATAGACATCCTTTGGGGAAGTTTAAATCTCTATATGAAAAGATTGAATGTCACAAGGAACTCTTCACTTTCTGTTTCTCCTCTTTGCAAGTGGAAAAAGCAGGCTACTTCCATGTTCCCTGCTAACTTCTGCCAACTGAGTGAACATGCTGAAAAGATTGATTGTGGGCTAGGAAGGCAGGTTTAAGACCTGGAATCATTCTTTTTATGGAAGTGAACAAGTTTCACGTTTCGGGGAGAGAGCTTTGTTGCAAAATCACTGAGAATGAGAAAAGCACCTTCAAAGTAATTTTGGTTTGTGCTGTTTTAACATAAGACCACACCTCTTTTTTTTTCTCCCTCCCCGCCCCCCCCCCAGTTCCAAATACTAGTTACTTATCAGGGGATAGCTTACAAAAATGTAAACAAGCGTGGAGCCTCATCTAGTGAATGTACTTACTTCTTTATGTGAGTATCCCAATGAAGTGCATGTATTACATTCCTGATATTTTTGCAGATTAACTATAAGTCCCATATTTAGCCCACTAAACATCTTGCCTGTTACAGACTTTGTGTACAGGAAAGAACATGATCACATCAATTCAATTTAGAAAGCCTGTAGGGGAGGAAATGTGAAGCAGATATTTAAAAACAATAGTAAACTTTATTTGCTTTGGTCTCCACTTTTCATCATGCTAGTGTAGCGCAGAGAAACAATGAAATGTTTTCGATGTACCCTTCTAGTAAGCATTAGGTGGCAGTAGTGTGTTGTATTTGGCAGCTGCTTTGTCGTTTATCTTCTGCAATCTTTAGTGCAGTGTAATAAATGGAGAAAACGTATTTTATTTCTATATAGTTTTTATGAAATGCTGATTTATGGTTCTTCTGACTGTATGTGACTAAGGGAAGCCATTGTTTGGACTCTTGTATACATAAATGGGATTAGCATACTGTAGTTTCTGCAAATACTCATGACACTTTCTGAAACACAGTGTATAACAGTGATAATATTAACAGCAAATATTCTTATTAGAAATACGCTGTTAATGGCTGAGTTTAGTTTTGCAGCCTTTACTTTTTCATAAGCTGTTACCGTTTCTAAATTTAATATAGCCTGTTAGATGAAGTATGTTTTTATGCTTCCGTTTACTCTTGTTTCTTAGGTAAGGAACAAACTTAGGCTCAAGAGAATGTTGGTAGGAACATAATTAACCTTTCAGCATAGTGGTGTTGCTGTCACTCGATCTTAGACAAGTGTGGTTACCTTGTGACCCTTTTGGAAGTTTTTTCCCCTTCATCTTTGTTTCTCACAGGTAAAGGATCTCAAGGAGCTTGGAACTGGTGTTGCATTGTATTAATTGGGCAGGATGATCAATTAATAGAAGAAGAGCAAGAAAGTGTTGACAGAACATGCTATCTAATTAGTACCTGATGAACCATGTAGGCCACTGAGCCTGGAGTGTAATGTTGCTTCAGGGTAGCTCCTATACAAGACCTTTATATGCAAAATAAGCCTGTAGAAAAGCTAAAAAAAGAATATTTCAGCATAGTTCCAGTGAAGGAAATCTTAATTGCTCAAAAACTTCGCTTTCCACTGTAAACTTGGGGAAAGCTGGGGATACTTAATAATTCATAGAAGGAGCGTGTATCAAAGTATCAAGCCAGTGTTTTGCACAAGTCTTGCTCTTAAAAATCATGTAGCCTTTTGTTTGTTTAGGTCTTTTTTTTTAATGTAAGAAGTGATCTACAAATTATGGAAATAGATGAAATAGTTTTTTTAAAATAAAACTATGTAGTTCTTCTTCCTGCTTTTTGGAGTAGTAAGAAAGAAATATTAAGGCAGTAAGATTTCCTGGTGGCTCGTGATAAAATGGCAAGCAAAATCATTCTAAGTTAAGAGCAGGTAGCACCACAACGCTTTAAGGTTCCACCCTAACTGGTTTTCTATGACGTATTAGTTTGTAATAGTTTTTCAGTTGAAAATTAAGTAATTTTTAATTGAAAAGCACTTTGAGTCTAGCAAGGTAGTACTGCCAGAATTATTTGGTTACTGGTAATTAGGGTTTTTTCCATTCATTTGTATAATTATATTGGTAATTAATTCATACTGTTCATTCAGAAATTCTCCCTCTTCCCATGATAAGAGAAAAGGTTAATAGTCACATGTTTAAAAGAAAAATTTTTTCAAAATTAATTCTTTCTCCTGCAGTTTAAGCTTCTTTGTTTTACTGAAATAAACCACTTCCTGTTTTAGAATACTTTTATTGAATAAATCACTTAAATTTTTGTAAAATTGAGTGTGTTTTTCATCCTGTCCTAATTTAATGAGTTCAGCTGGTGAAGTTGGAAAATGGCTTCTTTCTGTGACCTTTCAGTGAGTACCACAGGGTGGGGGCCAAGTGCATGTTTGTCACCTTTTTTCTTGACCAGCACAGGTGGCTAAAACATGCATTTTTCTTAAATTTGGTTATCCAAAAATTCAAATTCCAGTCTAGTAAATTATTTTATTACTCAGTCTGTGCTCTGATTTAAATCCATCACAGAATGGATTCTGCAAGAAAAAGAGTTCAGCCCTAAAGCATAACAGCTAGTCTACATAGATTCTCATCTGTTTATCATGCTGCCTATAACCAGAGTAAATGATCATTTGGAGTCAGTGTGCTTGATTGGTCAAATATAGCTGTCATATACATGGTGTAGGTAATACCAAATATGTGTGTTAATTCTATTACATGCTGATTAGGGATTTGTGGCTTAAAGTATTCGGTGTGACAATGTATGTAAAATTAGCAAAAGTGTTAACTTTATATGTAATTATATAGCTCCTGGAGTGTTGTAATTGCCTTATATGGTTCCTTTTTTGTGCTCTGTCCATCAGGGAGACTGTTCAGCTTTGTATTTTGGTGCTCTATCAACTGATCTGGAACTTCCAATACATGCTGCATGATTTAAAATATTGCTACAAGCCTTATAATGGCATAGTATAGAATTGAAAATGTGCAGGTTTGCTGGGGTGTGGGGTGGTGAGGGGAACCCACTCTCCTATACCATGTTAAGCTTAGCTATAGTATTTCAGATACACAAGTTTAATATCTTGGATAGTTCTAAACATAAATTTATTGAGCTCTGAGACCAACAAAAGCAGAATGCCTAGTTTTGTGATAATGATCATGAGGTCTGGGGCCTTGACCAGCCACACTTTTAATTGCTTGAGGACAGATTTCAGGAAGGGTACCCTTTGTCAAAAACCTGAAGTCAGTATGAACTTTGCAATGGAGACAAGGTTTTTCCACTACCTATCACACTGGTCTCTCATGTTCACAGTCTGTGGTAAGAGACTTTCAGATAGGTACTTCTGGATCAAAGCAACAAAACTCTTCTATTTCCAAATGTAATTTTAGAAAGAGGAGGGATGCTGCACTAAGCTTAATTGTTCAACCTTGATTCCAAAGCTATGGGAATATGAAGACTGAACACTGGCTTTTTGGGGAGAGAGAAAAAAATTGAGTACAAATACAGAGAATGTCAGCCTCCCATATTATTTTGATTCTTGAAATTATTTAGAAGAGTTGTTGATTCCTTGGATATTTATAGAATCTGGCTTAAACATTGTGTTCCTGTGCCTAGATTAAGGAATCTTGTTTTAAGAAATGTAATTTCTTTCTAATGAAGATGTGTCCATGTGGTCTGTAGATAACTAGAGAAATGGATGCAATTACATGACCCAATCCAGGCCTTGTTTAGAAGTTAATTTTGCCAGATTTCTATGAGCATTTGGTCAGATCTGCACAGATTTGGTTGTTGGTTTAAATCTAGCCAAGGCTGGTGGTGTCTTAATTGCTACCACAGAGCAACCATTTGGCCTGTGCGAGATGAATGTTGTCAAGGTACCTTCTGCAAGGCGGACATTCATCCACTGGGAATGTATCAAGAAAGTTTTCATTAATTGGTCCCTTTGTTGGCATTTGTGGCAGAGCGGCCAAAAACTGAGTATGAACAGACACTCTGTGTCAGGGGGTGAGATTTATTGGCAAGTCCCAGTAAAAACTGGTATTTACTACATATATTGTAAGCAGGGGCAAAGGACTTTCCTCCTAAGAACAGCCTGGCATTACAGTTACTCAGATTTATTTTTTTTCTTTTTTTTTTTAAGGCAGGGAAATGTAACAAGAATTCACACTAGATTTGGAAATTAAATAGGAAATAGCTGGTTAATGTTTTTCTTCTTAATGTTGGCTGTCTTGCAGCTTCCTTTTAATATGAAGTGAAGTGTTATGATGAGCTCTGTAGTCTACAGACAAATTTGTGTGGTCCTATGAATACTTCTGTCAGATGAGAACACTTGACAGTTTTTGTCCTGACCTCGTTAGCTTAACCTGTAGATAATAACAATTACAGTTGATAATGTATAGATGTTGCCTAAAGCATGAGAAATGTTTTTAAACATAGTTTCCAATTTTGATATTTTTATGTTCATGTTAACTCCTGCATTTTGTTCTTGTTGTTTTGTTGAAAGGATGCACTTCATTATATTGTAAGGGACATACTGGTAATGATTTGTGCGTTTTGTCTTAGTGCAACATGTTTGTTTGTTGCTAAACTTTGTATAGACCAAGAGTGTTTGTGTTAGGCTTTCTGTTTTGCTTGCTTATGCCCATTTTGTCTTTAAAAGAATTTTAACTTATTTTGTAATCTAATGTGAAATAAATAATAGTTTAGACTTATTAACCAAATAAACTGTCATATGTTGACTCAGAATTCAGATTCTGAAACTTGAATATATTGCTTCTTCAGTATTGAGCTTTTGCTACAAGAATAAGCAGACTGAACCCCACAAATACTGATAATGTAATTTTTAAAAGTGCTTGGTATTAGTCTGTGCAATTCCAGTAAGGAGTCAAAGTCTCATTCTGTTGGATTCCTAGCCACGAGTCTGGCAATGTTATTTGAAAATAATGGCTTGGGTTTCTCTCTCTCCTTCCAACTGCTTCCAGTGTTTCCCCCCTTCTCATTCTTTTTCTCTTCTGACCAGCGTAGTATCCAACTCTTGTGTCCACTTGCTGTCGTTCATCTAACTCCCCTATCAGTGGAAATGGATGTAATTGTTGTGTACTGCTGTTATCTCACACTAGCTGATGCTTATCCATGGTGACTTTCACTTTTGCAATGTTAATTCAACTGACCCTTTGCATACCAGTTTCCTGCCTTTTACCTCTTCTGTTTGTGATTTTAATTCAATTCTGTCATTCATCAGAAATAGTAGCTTCACCAGATATGGAGCAATGCTCCATTTGTAAAGTTTGAGTTGAATTTCTCTTCACTGACCATTACTGAGTGTCTTTCACTACTGCTTATTTTTTAATATAAATACAGATCTTTTTATGAATTCCAGGAGGTATTGTAGTTGTAGTGTAGGTCATGAACATTGTGGCTTCCTGTTACTTTTATGGTGACCAAAAAAAAAAGTTTAATTCATACTTGGCTGGAAATCTTATTTCTAGCTGCATTACATGAAACAAATACTGTCAGGCTATAAAACTATCATAGCTACTATTACATGCCTAACATGGAGAAAGGGAGAAGGATGCTGAGAGATACTAAGTTAACTTTACATGTTAATATTCTATCATTGACTCTTATTTACAGCTTAGATTTAGTCATTAGATGTAGTTCTTACAAAAGCATGAGTACTTGAATGCATATAAGTCATCACCTGTTAAAATCTTACTACTTGATTTACTCAGGAACTTAGGGCACATCGCTAGCTTTAAATATATCCCTTATTCAAATATAGGTGCACATCCCCTATCGAAATAAAGCAGGAATTCAAGACTTGTCTAAACTTGTAAATTTAATTTAGTAAGGTGATTCCATGAGACTATAGATGATTTCAGAGTTAAAAATCTTTAATAAATCTGATAGTTTAGAAATTGACTATGCTGTAACTGTTGGTAGTACTGACTGCTTAGTGGTTACTTTATCACTCATGATAGTAAGTCTGGAATAGTCTAACACTTTAATTTTTCAGCTCTAATGGTTTTGTCATTGTTCTATGTCTATCTTTACTTCTGAATTTTAGAACCTTAATAATGGTTTCTCTTACAAAAAAAAATCTAAAATATGTATAATAAAAATTAAAAAGTCTGAAAATATTTGTCTGAAACTATTGTCTTGGGAGAGAAGGTCAAGATTTAATGCATCCACATCTGGTTCATCCTTTTTATTACTTTTTACTTGCTGCTGAAGATTTCTCCAAATGTTTGACAGCTTTGCATGAAATATTGAAAAGTAGCAAAGACAAAGCCATAGAAAGTGGAGAGTACTCCTTATTTCAGCTCTGGAAAAAATTAAAGCTGATCTATTTCATTTGCCTCAAAGAATATAAAGTTTACATTTTAAATGGCCTTACTTTAAAAATGTGTAAATTGGGGGGGGGAGGTTCTTTACAGTTATCTGTTAAATACATAGTAGTAAATTAAAGCACTTTTTCATAACTTAAAAATTTGGAAGTAGTAGTAGTTTTAGTAGAAAATCAAGTCTCCTGTTGTGATGTATGGAATTGCAGATGTGATGCCTCTTTGGTTTTTTAAAGTGAATACCCCTTATACACAAGGCAAAATAACCATGGTAATGTATTAAGGAATGAATGAGAAGGAATAGTACTTTTTTAACCTTTTCTAAATAATTAGCCTTTTCAATTTGTCATGTGGAAAAGTAGTTATGAGTAAAACTTTGACTATATTAAGCAGTTTAGTTATCGTGTATTCCACAGTTTAGCAAGAGATTACAAATTTGGTGTAAAACCTATGCCCGTATGCTTCACACCTCCCCTCCCAATAAGTGGTATTAAGTTGATTCTCACTGGGTGCTGTAAATTTCTTTTGAAAAATAAATACATGAGCACCAATAAGAAATGTACATTAAATTGATTTAACTAGAGGTTTTCTGCTTGCTAATTTGAATTTGATTAAAATCAATCAACCCTGTTACATTTATTGCATAAAGTTAAGCAACTCGTACAAGTGTTAGGAGGATAGGGACCTTTGTGTGTCATCTCTGTGTTGCTTGATTTGCTCAACCAAAGCTCAGCCAGCTATCTTAGTTTCTCATCTTGTGGTATGAGAGTTCTTCAGGTCTGTTGGTATGGTTACTGAGATGTAATATCATTACAGTTACTGACCAAATGGTCTTTATTAACTTTCATGTAGTCCAGGGATTAATTTTGCAATTCTTAAAGTGCAGAAGGGACCAAACTTCATGGAATGTAAAGCAAGCAGAAATAAAGAATGTAGCAGTTGAATGTGCTGTAGTGTGTTCCAAATTCTTATAGAAACCCTGTGGGTGAAAACCATATGTGTGGTACACTGTATAAACGAAAATATTTGAGTTTCCTAAGAGAAGGAGAGAGGTCACGAGGTTTAATTTTGGGGATTGTTTTACTTGACTTGTTAGTTGAACTCATTAATTATGATTGTAATGTAAAAGCAAAAGTTTGCAACTATTGTTCTGAGGATCTTGGCTAATAATATAAAGCAATGCTCGTATCAGCTGCGAGAATCAGTAAGAACGTAGTAGACAAGTAAATAGTTTGAGCCCTATCAATATATGATGGAACTCATATATTGAGTAATTTGTAATTTTCAGAGAGTCTACACTTTTATTTGGTGAACACAACATTAACACCTTTTTTCTGAGACAGAAAAAGTTTGCTCACTTGTTTTTTATTCTGTAGTAGGTATCAAAGGCAATAGATTAACATAATGAAATACAATTAATTTACCGAAACTAAGATGTTCCATGAAAAATTTCTAAATTTTTGGATACTTACATAACTATGAACTGAGCCTGTATCTGTGTTTCAGAGTATGTTTGCCAGGTGTACCCACTGTACCCAAACTGCTGAAAAGTACAGTCTGATATATATATTAAAAATAAGACAGTTCAATACAGTTGTTTTAGAAAGGTAAAATAATGATACTGTAATTGAAAAGGGCATGAGGTTAAGTTTGTATTAGCCTGCTTTTCTGTTTCCCTGCAGCACTAAAAATTTTACCAAGTCTCCAACAGATAATGTTTAAAATGTGGTTTTCATTTGAACTTTGGACTTCAAGGTTCGTGCTTTTTCAGATTTTTCTTAGTGATTGTAAAAACTGAAACAAACAAAAACCCTAAAAAACCCCAAATTAACCCTTACACCAAGAGCCAGAGTCCTCAAGAAATACTATGACAATGTGACATTTAAGATAAACATCAGGGGAGCAAGCAGTATCGCATGTATCTGCAAGGTATTTTTTACAGTTAACAGATGAACTGATATATTTCCATTCAGTTAATTTTTTAACACAGTAACTATAAAGCATCCTATGCTGTAAAGTGATATAAATTCCACACAGTCTTTAGTAATGGAAAGAAGTTAGTGAACTACTTCTAGTAGAGGTATAAAAAAGGAAGACTAGACGGGGCATACATCTCTAACCTCCTTTCTTTTCCCCTCCCTCTGTCAAACTCGGGAAAATATTCTTTATTGTGTCTATAAAGTCCTATTAAGTAGTAACATGTTACTAGAAATTATTACTGTGTTCAAAAATCAAGACGAGTGCTCAGCGAAAAGCTATTTTCATGGAAGTACTGCTTCTTAAAAACATTACGCATGTGCAGCCAGAAAGATTTAAATGCATCTTAAGTGCAGTAATACAGCTGAAAATAGTGCTCAGGTGGCAAGTATGAATGACACCAAGATAACTTGCACAGATTTTCAGAAGTGATATTGCAGGAGACACTGGGGGGCTTTAACATTTGGAGTAAGAACTTACAGCTGGATGCATAGAGGGAGAGACAAACAATAGTTCAGTTTGAGTAGAAGGAGATAGGTCGAGTAGAAAACAGGCTTGTCCGTTTTCATTATGGAGCTTGTACATGGTTGCAGCTGAGGTTAACCCAGAAATAAGGCTGAATGAAAAAGGAGGAGATCAGAAACGTACATCGTATTTCACCTCCCTCAACCAAACCAAACCCCTGGGTCATGTTGAGGCAGCTCCTCTGAAGGGTATGCTGGAGAGGGAGGAGAATCAGAAGCAAGAATATGGTAACCAAGAATGGGGGAAGATACCAAAAAAGAATAGGGTTGATTAATGTCTGAAGTATTGATGGAGGACATTGAGTGCTCTCTTTAAACTCCAGCTGTTAGTAGGTTGGTTGAAACTTTGGTAAGGTGTCTTCTGTGGTTGGTGTCTGAGCTGGCTAAACAGGGTCTAAAACATCTGGAGAGAGGACACCTCGTTTGTTGTCTCAGAGATGAAAGAGAACGGTATGGGCAGTTGAATCAAGAGTGGATTTTTGCTACAGACAAGCATTCTTGGATTTTGATCAGCAAGCTGGAGAGTAGGAAAAGGGAGTCAATGAGAACAGGTACATAATGAATTCAGATGAAATGGGGTCACTGGGGGAAAAAAAAGGATTACCATACAAGAGGAGAGGTTTGAGGGTTTTTCTTAGTGTAGATGTAGACTACTAAAGGCATCGGATGGTAATAGAGAAACCAGCCCAACAGAGGAAGGAGTAAATAGTTTCCGAAAGCATGGAGACCAAAATGGATATCTGTTTTTTAATTAGTAGATCCCCTACAAGGTAGTTGTTATTAGTTACATGAAATTGTAGTCTTTCGAATATAAAAATTGCATATCCTACAAATATTATATTTTCCAAATCTATAGCAAAGAAGTTAAAAGCTAAATGATAAATCTGAAGAATAATGAATTTTCTGCATTATTCAAAAAACAAACAGAATAGCCTTTTTTGCATTGATTATTATTTTTCCAAAGTACTTTTGTGACATTTGTGACTTTCTGTTTTTCATTGACTACTTCCAATATAGTCCAAAATTATTTTCCAGTCAAGCAAAGTTTTGGTGTAGCAAAGGAAAAGTGTAACCAGTTTTGTGGGGGTGTTTTCTCAATGTTCTTGGCAGGAGAGAAGCCAGTATTCTTAGTAGTGTTTTGGGCAATTGGTCAGTAATGTTTTCATGTATCTGTAAGAAACTGATGTGAGAAGGTGTAGTCTTGTGGCAAATCCAAACGTAACAATAGGAGCAACCGTTTTCTGGCAGTGCTATTGAAATCTAGTTAAGTTTCAGTGGTACTAAGTGTGGTATAATATTCCTTGGATAGACCTTTTCATCCTTTTTGGTGTAAGCTTGTAGGAGAATGCTTACAGTATCATCCAAATGGAGTGAAATATACAGCAGTCATATAACTCTCTTTTTAGGTATTATAATTAACCCTATGATATTTGGGATGGGTCCAAATTTTAAATATAGCATCTGAAATATTTTAAAATAATGAAGTATAATTTTTTAGATAAAATATGCTTTGAGGAGTAACTGCTGGATGCATACCTTAAACATAATTGTTAAAATCAATAACATTGCTAAAAGGAAACCATGTAAGTCTTTAATGTGATCTGACTATTTTGCCTTGTGTGCTTATTAAGCATCGACTTTTAAAAATGACCTTTCACAAAAGTAGTATACAATCAACCACCAACGTTAAAAATGCTATTAAAATTGCAATACAACTGGAAAAGCTAAGGCTTCAGAAAAATGGATTTGAAAACAAATAATACATTTAAATAGCTTTTACAGTACATGATGCGTGTCGACAGAACACTGAATTTAGTGCCTACCAAATAAAGGTGTAATTACTCATTTTCTAATTAGCTATTTAGAATACAATTACAAAATGCAATGACCAAAAATGTTTGATTTGTCTGCACCTTTGAATTTTGTCATCTTCAGTTGGGGAGATTAAAAAGGGATCTCTGAGATTAACATTTACGGATCGCAACTGTGCTTCAGCCATATTTTCAGCAAGTTGCAAGCTAGTCCTCAGTCTTGAATGCAGAGATGACTTCAAGTGTGCTCACTCATAGTGGAACAAAAATATGCATTTGTGTAGAGACTTCATACTTGAGGTTGCAGATACGTTCATATGTGTATGGAGAAATAAATGTGAAAAAACTTGAGGTCAAAGATGAACATTTTGCTCTTATGTACATCCTCTTGTCATACAGAGGATTTATCCGAGTAATACCCGTCGGTGCAAATGACAGGTACATACATCAGTGAGCAAATAGACTCCAGTAGGAGTGGTCCTTTCAAATTTTGAATTTTATAAAGCACACGTGATATTAGTATTCTTTTCTTTCCTTTCCAAAATTAAGTGTAAACTAAAACAAAGGGATTCAGTTAGTCAGAAATCTGCTCAAACACTTGTAGAACAGGTGTTCTAACTCTTAAAATCTGCTGTACACTTCAGTGCCCCTACTGATGTTAGTATAAAGGGCAGAAGTTAAAGCTCCAGAATAAGGGATATCTTGATTTATAACACAGTTAACAGCTGATAGGTCTGATTATATTGCAACTTTCTCATCTTAAATGGTGTTTCCTGTTGGTCCATCACTTATACTGAGCAATTTAAAATATCAAAAAACCAGATTATTGCAGATGAATTAAAGCTACAGGAAGATGGAGCTTTGAGGGTTCCTTTTCAATAGACGTTTGAACCAAAAAGAAGTCAGAATGCTCTGTTCAGAACCTGTAGTACAAATGGTCAAGAAAACGTGTTACCATTTTAATTATTATTGCCTATTTAATGTGGGATTTCTTGCAGCCATGTCCTTGAATAACCATTTCTTAACTAAAATGACACAATTTTGTAGCCAGTGATCCATGATTTTAAATATTTGGAAGGGCTATTGATTCACTGAACTGGAAGAAATTAAAGATGTTGAGGCATATTTTCAAAAGTAGAATTACATGTATTAATTACATGTATTATAAATTATATTTGATCATGTATATTCTATTTACCATTTAAATAATTTTTAAAAAGCTAGGTACATATAATAAAGTATTCAATTTGTCTGTAATAGCCTTAACTAAACATTGGTGGTATTATTTAAATCAGCTATGTGTAATACTATGAGAGCTGCTATCACCTACAGCACCTCCTCTTGTTCCCGTGTCGTGGTCCTCTGCATGTACCTGTTTCTGTTTGTGGTAGTCATTCTCTCTAGGTAAATTGTCCATAAGACCAATGATTCCATCAGCAAATTACCCAGAAAATGCCGTCAGTGCGCATGGTGACATTTGTGCCACTGGTGGTTTTGTTGCCATTTCAGTGGTCTAATTAAATTGGCAGTTTTCTCTTGTGCCCAGCATTGTTGTCTCCCTTCCTTTGGCACCTTATCTCAGACCTTCGCCTTTTCTCTGTCCTTTTAACTGAATATCAAATGTATTATTGATTGCTCCTCTTCCACCCTCCTCACTTCCACTCCCCTCAACTTTTTTTTTTTTTGATTGGCAGTATCATCCAGACAAACAGAAGGCAGATGTGCCAGCAGGAGAAGTGGAGGAGCGCGTGCAGAGGTTCATCGAAATTGATCAAGCGTGGAAAATTCTAGGGAACGAAGAGACAAAAAAAGAGTATGACCTGCAGCAGCGTGGTAGGTTCCTGCCAAGGAGGGCTGTAGTGGCAGCAGCTCTTTAAATAAGCAGGGTCTGGGAGTGGTAGTTAGATGGTATTTTAAGATGCTGTTTATTGCTGAACCAAATGTTTCTTTCACTCTTGTCCTACTTTCAGATGTGGATCCATTATTTATAGCTTTTGCTACACATACATTAGCTAGTGAAAATATTGAATTACTTCCAACAAAACATTAGGTGGCGTTATTCCTAATAATTTGAATGAGTATTAAATTTATACTAATTAGAGACCTTAGCCCTTTTTATTTTACTAAGGCAGCTCCATTAAGCATTCTTAATTTTAAGTCTTATACGTCATTTTGTTGCAGTATCTTAGATATTGGTATTAATCCATTTATACCTCTTGTTCAATGTGTATGGGTTTATAAGCACATCAGAATCATTAAGTTACATTCTTTTCGGTTGTGTGTGTTATGGGTAGCTTTCGTAATTCATCTGTAGTCTAAACTAGTCTTTTTGAAGCAGGTTTATAAATAATATTCCAATATAGCACATTAACTAGGCAGCTCTAGCATGCATTTCTTTTTATATCTCTCAGAAAATAGCTTCTTAAAACAGTGACAGGCTGTTGCGAGAAAGAAAGGGGGGAAATGTAGGTCAGGTCTGTCACACATGGGCTACCATTACATGAAGTGATAGGCTGTCTTTCTGCTCTGGCCTCAGGATAGGAGTCCCTCAGCCTTCCATTAGAACCTTCAATAAATGTATATCCACCCTACATGTTAATGGGGGGAGTCAATAATAGTGTATTGCCTGTGGGGAAAACACTCAGTCGCACTCTGCAGTAACACACTCTGGTCCAGCATTGACGTGTAGCCACCACCACTTTTGAATGTGTCTGATAAAAGCCCACTGTCTCTGCAGCTTGTTATTGAATTCTCTTCCATTGTACATTGGCACACCATCAGACCTTTCTCTCTTGTGCTGATTTTTAACTCCCCTGCCGCTGCGGATACCAGAACTTTGCGAGACAAAGGCTTAGTCATTCTGGCAGATATGCATCACTGCAGGATAAAAAGAGTGATATACCATTGTAGATACCCAGTATTAATTCACTAGTTAAATAATCTTGCATTTTAGATGTTCTGCGGGTTTTGGAAAAGAGGGTGGAGGGGTGAAAACAGAATTGTCGAATAGGTATTTTAGAAGAATGGAAAAAATTTGATCGTGTGCTAATTTGTATGTAAACGGTATTAAGAGCAAACTTAAATAAATTTTCATCTCAAATGTATTTTTTTAAATGCCTGAATGTGATGCTAGAACAGGAATTTCTGCTACCCAGTGCTCTCATCCTATTGTACTCTTAGCATTGTAGTATCGGCTGTGTCTTCCATTTTCACAAATTGTACATGCACAGGAAAAAAGAAATACTAGAGATTGTTAGAAGTCTTTTGTGTATTTAGTGAGTCTTACCTAAAGCTTAAATACAGACCACGAAGCTCCATTGTGCTTGGGTCACACAATGGTTAATCCACTGAAGTTGAGAGCTATATCAAGATTTAATAAGCTACTTTGTTTTCCCATGGAATTTAAGGACATTGCTATAAATTAGTTTTGACAAAATTTATTCTACAGTATTTTAAAGGTTATCTATATTTCCTGAGATTTTTTTACATCCAGATGAGTTCTTCTAAAAGCCATCTCAAGATTTTTGTAAAAAAGACTTGGTAAAGAAAAGAAACTGTACATTTATTTACACAGGTATTTGGTAATTATATGATAATGGAATAGATGTATTTTCATATAGAGGGTGCCATTCACAGGGGACCCAGTGTTTTAAACTAAGCCACATGTAACATACATGTGCAGTGTTGCTGCATTCTTTGCAGCATGTTCCCTGGCAGCAAAATTATGGTGAAATAAATTCTAGTTCTTTGAATGCCTGTCAAGTTGCTTCTGAAGTCATGATTCTAGACAAATTCGTAGACACTGCTGTAAAAGCTCACAGAAACAAAGGAATGGAGACAGCAGCTAAGGGGAGTAGTGATGAGAGAGAGAATACAGCAAGTTAGTAAGAGTGCAAAGCCTAGGAAGCAGAATCTGAAGGATGCCACTGTGCATGTGTGTGGGGCTGCCAGTCAGCAGGATGTCCTTTGCACTGTAGTCTTTCCCATTTCACAGATTGTTTATTTGTATGTACCTTCTCGTTTTATACTAACTAAATCTTAATTACTTGGCTCAGAAATTCAGTGGCCAGAGAAGTTCTAAGAAGCTGAAATTCTTTGGGGCTCTATGGTTTTAATTGTGGGGGTTTTTTTGATTGAATCATTGAGAATAACAAGTGAATGTGCTTTCATATCTTAATACTGCTTTTCTCTGAAGGTATCACAATGATCTTCTACTCATTTTTTGTGCCTTCAGGCCACAGTATTAAAGAGGAAAGCACAACCCTCAAACCATTTAGAGGTTTGGCTCAAATACTTACCCAAGTCTCTCTGGTCTGGAAATCTTGCAAGAATTGCCTTTTTGTATGTTTTGTGAAAATTTTTCCAATTCATTGTTTTGTCATATCTTTACTGACATCTAAGAATACCCTTTTATAATGGTGAATCTTTTGCTTCCAATCCCTGTGAAAAATTTGGAGGGTGGAAAAAAAGCTGCATAACAATTTACTTAAGAACGGACTTTTTTTCCTCAACAGATTTTCTTCTTCGAGATTTTTCCATTCTTTGTTCGGTATCCCATTTAGAAAAGATGCATATGCAGTTAAAATCAAGTTTGGCAGTAATAATACAAAAAGTTTTTCAGTGAGTGTAGCTTGGAAAAAACCTATTTTATGGTTTTCATATTAGAAGTCACCTGAACCCTGAAAGTTCATGCTTTTGTGTCACAGTTTGAAAGAATAAAAAACTTTCACAGAATCAGAGAATCACATAGGTTGGAAGGGACCTTCACAGGTCATCTAGATCAATCTCCTACTCAAAGTAAGTCCATATAGGTCAGTTGCTCAGACCTTTTCCCGTCTAGTTTTTAATATCTCCAAGGATGGAGATTCCAGAGCTGCTCTTGACAGCCTGTTCCAGTGTTTGAACATCCTCATAGTAGAAAAAACAAAACAAACCAAAAAACCCAAACAAAACACAAAATGCAGCTGAAACATGTTTTCCTTCTATCAAGTCTGATATAAGGACACTTTTTGCAACTTGTGCCTTTCACGTCTCGTCCTTCCACCATGCACCTCTGAGAAGTCTTCTCTACGCCCTCCTATTAGGTAGCTGTAGACAGTGAGAGGCCTGTGTTCTTTTGGCCTCTCCTTGTATGACGTGTCTCCTAACCCCTGACCATGCTGGCAGTCCGCTGGACTTGCTCCTGTATGTCAGTGCTTTGTATTGGGGAGACCAAAACTGGACACAGGACTTCAGATGCAATCTCGTTAAGTGCTGAGTAGAGAGGAAAAAGTCACTTCCTTGGCCTGCTGGCTACACTCTTGCTAATACAGCCCAGTATGGGATTGGCCTTTGCTGCAAGTGTGTCCTGCTGACTCATGTTGAACTTGTTGTCCACCAGGACCTTCAGGTCCTTTTCTGGAAAACTGCTTTCCAGCCAGTTGTCTCCCAGCCTGTACTGGTGCATTAGGTTATTCCATCCCAAAAGCAGGACTTAATCTTTGTCGAACCCTTTGATGCCCACGTCAGCCCATTTCTATATCCTATCAAGGTCCCTTTGAATAGCAGCCCTGCAACTTCTGTGGATTTTCGTTGACTTAAATACAAAGGAACTCTGTATCTAAACAATCACATAATTAAGATAATTCATTTTACATTTTAATTATTAATGATGAAATGATTAATAGGTCACAATTAAAATTAAATCAATAAACTGGTGACTTTGATTAATTTCTGACACTAAATGTAGCAAATAATTCAAAGCTAATAATGGGATTGACACTAAAACCAGTTGCTTTGTATATATTTTTGGGGCCGAGGGTGGAGAAATTTAAGAATCTAGGGTTTTTTTCCATGTATGGCTCCAGTGAGGTTCTATCCAGGATAATATGTTTTTATGTGGTGATGGACACAGGTGTCCATAAAGCAGAAGTGTTTATGGGGTGGGGAATGTAATCACTAGTAGGAGCTGTCGCATCTCAGCACATATCTCCTTTTGATTTTCAATTTTTGTTACATTTTTAGAAAAATGTTACAGATGCGGTTTTCATACATGAATACATATTCCAGCATCATTTTCCTTTTGTTCTTGCTTCATTTCTTAGGACCTGTAAGGAATTACAGGTCCTAACTGGAATTGCCAGTGTTCCAGCTTGTGCCATTTGTCTCCAAGAACGATGCTGGTTCCATCCTCTCTGTACTTTCCCTTTAGGCAGTGGGGCACAACAAAAATCTTTCCTTAGCCTAAAATAGCTCATTTTAAAATATCTGGTCACTAATTCAGCTTCCACTGACAATACCAATCTCTTTAAAACCTGAAAAATCTTTGAGGATGTGTCCTCACTCTCAGTTAAGTTTCTACTGCAGGTTTAGAAAGGGAGTCTTATACAGGTGTGGTCATAAATTAGGAAAATGAAAAACCAAATAGAAGGTAGCTCCTTCTCCCCTTGCTCCTTCCCCAGTCCTCTCCTAGTACAGTAAACTGAAGAGACTGTTTTGGAGATGGTCACTTTCCCATTAATCCAGTATTCCCTCCTGCTCCAGCAGGAAAGTGATGATTCTGTATTAGACATCAAGATACCTTACGTAATTTGGTAAATAGGATGCCAGAAGAATAACCTTACAAATCCACTGTGAGAATAAGCAGGAGAAGCAAGACAAAAGCCTACAAAAATGCTTTTAATAGCTACCAGAAATGGCAATCAAATACCTTGACTACCTTATAATAAGAAAGGAAAAAAAAATAATGCAGTGTATTTTAGTTGTTCCTTGTTAAGAAAATTCCTTCTTAAAAAATACTTTTAGACCAAAATAAAGCTTTTAACATGGCCATTAACTTAGGCTTTTCAGTGTGCCAGGTTGTACTCTAAGTGACAGAAGTGTATTTTCATTCTCTAGCCTTGGATTTTATGGCTGTAGACCCTCAGCTAGTGCTGGAACACAAGCCTTTTACCACAGCTCTTTGGAGTTAATTCTAATCTGCATTGGCTACAAGTGAAGCAGTATTTTTTTTTTTAACAAACATAGCATTTTGTTATGAAAATTATTTACATATGACTTTTTTATAATTTCAGGTTAAAGTAAACACAGTTATTTAAGTTTGACTCTCTTGCATCAATTTAAGTAACTGTTTAAAAACTAAATAGCCTATTAGAAAAAACTAACTTCTGAAAATACCCAGGTTTTAAGTACTGTGATGATTTTGATACTTAGTATATACTAGAACAGTATTTGATTGACAAGACATATCTTAAACTTTTTTAGTTATGTGTTTGGTTTTAAAAAAAATATATCCTAAGAATATATGACTGATACAGAGCTAGAAAAATCTTTTAAGTATTATGGCTATTTTTACTATTACCATAAACTGTTAAAAGGGTTAAATTTCCATTTACTGCTTGCAACCCTTGCAACTCAGCCTTAAATAGCCCAAGAAATATTTATTGTATCCTCAAGTGAAACTTAAATACCTTTCCTCTTTTACAATTTCTGAATGACCCAGCAAGGGCTCTAGTAAAGCTTTACTGAACCAAGCTGCTAATAGTTATTTAATGTTGTTCTGTAGCCTGAAAGAATCTCAGTAGATTTTTCCTTTTAATCTCTTTGAATTGCAGGCTCATAAACCTCTCTGATGAGCCTGCCAGTGTTTTCTTAGATCCTGCAGTTGAGACAATGGAGCTGCAGAATCTTTTCACCTCTTGTTGTCAGACAAATCCAATAGATGGCAAAGCCAGGCAGGCTGTACTTCTTGTGAATTAAAATTTGTTTTTCAAGTTATGGTAGATGATCAGGTCCTCATGATTTTCCCTGCATGTTCAGGAACATGTTTCAGAAAGTACGACTCAGTACACAAGAATTTTACAGCTTGAGCACACGTCACATATAAGTAAGCCTACCATAGAACTCTGTACTAGTAATAATACCAGTCTTAACAAACCTTCTCCTCCAGCCAGGGAGTGAAAATCAGAGACTGGTTTACTTCAGAGAACACAAACAGGAGAGTCATGGCTGTAACAATAATGATGTAGATGAAATAAGGAAGAGCACAAGAAATATCAGAGTCACTAACATACTCTGTGAAAACCGTTAGGTTTGTAGTTCTGCTTGTAAGCTCCTCAAAGTCATACTGGGCTGTGCTTCTGTTTTCAAATAAGTGGCTAAATCAGTTTCTGCTGCTTAAGGTATATTAGATTGGGTAGTGTATTTAAGAGGAGAACTAGAAAATAAAAAAGCTTTGTTCAACTCTGGAAAATAAGTTTCTTCTACTTGAACCAGATAAGCAAATAAATGCAGCATACAAAACTGATGGACAAGAGTGCTTACTGGATTATGTGCTAAGTTTGGAGACTTACTCAAGTCAAGAGTACTAATTGGAAATTTACATCTTTTGATAACCAGTAAGACACTTTCAGACTTGAGCATCAGACTAGGTATAATGATCTCTGTTCAGGCTGGGAATTGTATGAGTGATTAATTTTGCCTGTTGATTTTTTTATTATTATTTTTTTTAAAATTACAGCTGCAGTAATGAATTTGAAAAGCTTGGTTGAAATTCTGTTTCTGGGGCTTCATATTGTACTATGTTTGGAATAGAAGAGAGGGCAGACTTTTCCTCAGCCGCTGCCTTCATTACTTTGCGAGTAACTTTATTTCAGGAAGTATGGTAACCTCGTGAATTTGCATCTCGCCAGTTCTCTTCATGGTGGCACGTGGTCCATCTGCCCTTTTTGTATTTTTCTCCCAGCAAGACATGACCCAGACCTCCACCTCCAATCATATAAAACTTGTTCTGAGTGAAATCCTGCTTCATGAATTCCAAATAAGAAAGCCTGGTTTCTTTTTAATTCAATTTTTTTGCTACCTGTAAATGAAGCTCAGGAAAATCTGTTCTTCCTACAACCTAAGAGACCATTTTCCTTTATGAATTCTTCCTCCAAGTATTAAAAAACACAGGTGAAATAGGAAGCATTTGCCTTTTTCACACTGTTCTCACACTTACAGTATCGTCTTCTTCCACCACAGTGGAGAGAAGAACCTGGTGGTAGGTAGGTAGACAGACTTCATTGTGATCTCTGCTTTTTTTTTTTTTCTTTCTTCCTCAAAAAAGAGGAGGAGGAATCTTTACTTCCCACAAGGCCTGCTGGAAGAGAGGCCTCTGACTGGTTTTGTGGGTGTTTTCAGGACATTCACCGTTCCTGTTCTCGTGTTTTGTAGCTAGAAGGCTGTACCAGACTAAGGCCCAGTTAGAGTTATTTGGCAGGAGTTAAGACCATCTGACCTTTTATTTTATTTTGGACATTTTGTGCAGTTAACTAATGTTCCAATCAGGTGTTAAGAAAAATGTTGTTACTTTGTATAACTAAAACATTACCCATAGCTCTTGCTTATGTATTGAGAGCATGCACAACAATGAGAATGACTGACTGATAGGGATATCTTCTGGTTTTCTTTCATCTTCACATTCTTGCTGATTTCCCAATTATACAGAAGGATAGTTAAAATGCAAGGGGATCATTTCTCTACTGGTACATTACATTAATACTTCTACCTATGATACTATATTTTAAAACCGATACAGCTGTGAAAGGTAAACAGTTAAAAAAAAAAACAAAAACCCAACCAAACAAACAAACAAAACCCAAAAACCCCAACAAAATGGCTTGGTTAGATTCTACAGTTGATTTAGATAATTAACTATAGAGAAAGCTGTGACTAACTATTGCTAGGATTATACTTTCATAGTAGCCTTAAACATCTTCGCAGTGACTTACACTACTTTGTTGTAAGTTAGGAATCTTACTTCTGAAGAGCTTGCTTACATAGTTAATGTGTGAAATCAACTAATAGAATATTGATGTATGTCTGCTCTCAGTCACTACTTCACTGCTCAAAATCTGGTATCAACTTTTGAAGAGTAAGGTGGTGGCAATCAGATGATGATGTTTGGTGATAAGGAAGGAAACACTCCATTATCTGATCAGATAAAGGTTGGAGATGTGCAGTTTTTCTGGTGTGTTATTGGAGGAGGTAGCTGCAAAGTCCCTTATTTCTACTTCTCAGTCCAGAGCAAAGAGCAGTTACATAGAAGAAGCTGGGAACTGTTTAGAATACCTTACAGTCTAGTGATTAGGTAGGGCAGTCTCTTGGGAATTAAAATAACATAAAATAATCTGGGCCTCTGACCTTTTCAGCAAGTGCTCAATAAGCAGTTCTGGAATAAGAAATTCTTTCACTGCCAACTTACTTTTCATAGAAAGCTGTAGACAACACTATATGCTCTAGAAAGCTTGATGTTATGAAACTATAAAACTTGTTTAAAAACTCACTGATCCAAGAGAAGGAACACGTACTTTCTCAGTAACAACCAAATTTAAACCTTAAATAAGCACTAAGCTCCTGAGTCTTGCCAAATGGAAGGCATTTCTGTGTATGTGCTAAAGATCAGCTTTCAGGTGTTTCTGGTTCTTTAACATACAGCATTTGGGGAGTTGGAGCTTCCAGGTGTCAGGCAGCAGCTGGGAGGTTTTGTCTAGTAAGTTTTAAGGGATTTATATTTTGGTGGGTTTTTTTTTTAAGTATTACCTCTTATGGCTTCATTTGTGACTTTGTTGACAAAATCTTACATTGTCAAGTTAAAGAACTTGGTGTGAACTTTGGACATCAACTATGAGTGTGCTGATAAATTGCAAAAACCAATTTGTATTTGTATTGCACAGTTTGCATTTGATAATTTCACTTGTATTACCCATGTTTCATTTCATGCTGTACTCAATGTTGGAAGAATCGAGGGGATCAAATGGCAAGAGATCTCACCGGTGCAGGCCAGAACTGACCTTCTTTCTGTACCGAGAGACTCTTTATCATAAAAGAACACTTGGACTAGTCTTTCCCTAAAAGTGTTTTTCATTTATCTTTTATTAGGAATATCTTTTTGCAGGGATCGTGGTGGTGTTCTCACATGCAACCCTAACATTTACTGGGTGCTTGGGGGGGGGGGGGGGCATGGTATTTGGCTTCTCCTTTCTGAAGGAGAATGGGTTGCCTAAGAGAGATGGTGGAGTCACTGTCTGTGGAGATATTTAAAATCTGACTGGATATGGTGCTGGGCAACCTGCTCTAGCTGACCCTGCTTGTGCAGGAGGGTTGGATTAGGTGATCGTGAGAGGTCCATTCTGTGATTTTGTGAAAAGTACAGGTAAGCAGACATTCACAATTTCAGCTTGTGGAATTCTAGTTACAGACAGGCTTTTAAAAGGTATTTATACCAAAACAAAAGTTTGCCCCTAATTTCACATAATTGTTTGGGATGTGCAAAAGTACTGATTTCAGTTGTGTCTTAATTTCAGTAATACATCTTGACCACTTACTTCTGGCTACAGTAAGACATTTTCCAGCTTATGCAGAGGGTTGGAAACTAAAATTTTAGAGAACTGCATTTTTAACTGATAACGTGGTCTAGCTATGGCTCTCTAGTAGGGACCAGATTGACTGCTAGGTATATAAAGCTATTAATTTATCAGGAAGACATGAGGACCTGTATGTTAGCAGGGCTGAACATCTGTCATGTTTTCTTTATAGAAGATAATCTGACAAAAGAATGGCCACTACATGCACAAATTTATCTTGAGGATATGTCCTGGAATGAAGGTATGAGTGCCTTATTACTTGTTCCCAGTGCCTTTCATTGCCACTGCAAATGTTTACTATTTTTTCTGCATCTTATACTATTATGTTGTCTTATTGTAAGTTCTACTTTTTTTATATTTTCCTCAGATTTAGCTATTCTGTTCTCTGTGATTACCTGAATTGGAACTTAACTTTCTGTGATACTTATTTTGCATTCCTTCTTCATCTCTTCCCCCCGCCTCCCCCACTTGCAGTACCACTTTTCACCTAGCTCTCTTCTTGTAGTATAATTGAGTATTTAGATTTCCAGATTCTTCCCAAATCTCTCATGCATCTTCTTGCTCTTTCTGTGATGGTAGACTGCAACTGTTTTCATACAGATTTTTTTTTTCATCTGACAGTATGTTACTTCTCTCCTTTATATTCCCCAGCTTTTATCATTTACTTTCTTTTTGGATTAATGGCTGATTTTTTTTTTACTGTTTTGTTGTGGGGTTTTTTTTTCTTAAGCTGTGGGGGGGAAAATCCCATCTACTTTCCTTTCTTCTGTTTTATGTTTGTTTCATAATTCTGTTTTATGTTTGTTTCAGCAGTCTGTTTTGGAACCATCTTTGATCTGTCATATGTATAATTAACACCCCTTAGTTTGTTCTTAATTGCTCTCTAAAGATCTTGGTACTTTGTCAGAAATACTCATTCAGAAATACTCAGTGATGTAGTCCTCTTAACATATGTCTATTTCACTGATGTCCACCTTTTTATTATTTGCTCTGTTAAAGAGACTACACTGACCCTGGCTGTTTGGCATAAGAATGCCTGACAGTCACTGAAACACATTTTAACAGCATAGTTATTTTTTGAGCAACAGATGGTAGCACAGGTACCGATATTCACAATCCAGCAGTGGGAGGGTCACACACAAATTACGTTTTGTTATTAAGAGCAGCTTTGTGAAGAAAATCCAAAATAAATTCTTGATTCTTCTCAAGCACTAAAGGCTTTTTTGTTTTCTTTTTTGGCAGATGAACAATGTTATACTCTCTCATGCCGATGTGGTGGGAATTACACTGTCTTCAAGAGTGAAAGCAAAGACATATCTTTAGTTTGTTGTGACACATGTTCACTTGTTATCGAGATCCTTCAATGATTGTTTCAATCAAGCACATTGAGTTACAAACTTTTAAAAAGACTGGACAAATAGGGGACAGCATCTGCTAAGAAATGTATGTTAAAGAAAAGGGGGGCACTACAAGAATGAGTTCAGTCAGGCTTAAGAAAGGAAATGCACCCGTTTGCTAACATAGCTCTGCAGACACGAGGCTTGTTTTTTTTCCTTCTGCAGCTAAACAGCTAGTTATTAAAAACCTCCACAACAGAACACTAAGTTCTGTACAACTGGAATATATCTCATGATCTAAATGACATTTCTTTCTCAGCAAACAACAGAATAGCTTCTTTCAATCTCAGTCTATATCAACTATACCTTAGGCCCTACCTCTTTGGTTAAATCCTTTTAACAGCTCAGATGACAAAATTTAATCAGGAAGAATACATGTGAGAATGCTTTGAAGATAATGAAGAGTAAGGTGCATTAATGGGAAACAGGAACATTTTCTATTTCTATGCTAAATATTTAACTTCATTAAATCCTCACAAGGACTTGAGCCTTGGAAGGAGGTGGCAGAGACTGGCAAATCTAACAGGCTGGTAGCAGGTCTGGTGCCTGTGCACTGGACTGTAACACTGCATCTACATTAGCTTTTTGGCTTGGAGCAGGAGCACACTTTTGAACCGACTCTCTCTGTCACGCAAACAAATGCAGTCTTCATTCCTTAGATGAAAACTAACCAGGAAGCTGCACTCTGGGCTCTACTGGGCACACAGTCCACCAGGCCAAACTAGAGCCAGTTTAAGCAAAACCCTACAAAACATGTAAGTGACTAGCAGATCCAGAACCCCACTGTTAACGTTTCCAGTTCCAGTCTCACACCACTTGCTAATGTAGGCATAGCATATGCATGGCTCTGGATATGACAATATAATAGTGCATTGTGCCTTTTTCATCCCTTGTTAACAGTCAATGCTAACTTTGGCTTGTAGTAAAAACCAAAACTTTCTAATAAATCTAAGTACTTACTGTAAACAGCCAGAGGAAACAGAGTAAGAGGCATATCATTTTTGTTGATGACAGCAGTGTATCATTCCCACTTTTGAGTTAGATGTAATCTCAGAAAGAGACATCTTTGTCAAATAATACTTGTGTTTATTCTAAACAAAAATAGTTCCATTGATTTTAGTAGAAAATATTATGAAAGCTGGCAATAGTCACTTTAATCTTTTAATCATCAAGAAACCTATGGCCATTGGGGCTTGCACGTAGAAATCCAAAGTCATTCAGAGGCCATATCTGTAAAATAAAATACAGTTATAAGAGACTTTTTTCACAACTCAAAGTTCAGTATTTTCATTTGTTACTATTGTAATCATTTAATAAACTGCATAATTTTTTAGCTCTTTGGTTGACAGGGTATATGACCTTTTCTCACCTGTGTGTTTCTTTTACTAGGAGTAATAAATACTATATATCAGGAGGAATCATCATTCTGTAGTGGCCAGACACAACACTAATTTATACATGGCATGCTTTGCTATGGAGAGCCTCACAAATTACATTATTTTCTAGGAATGCATTCATTTCCAAGGCTGAAAAAATCTTTCAAATGCAAAGTTTTCTAGCTTGTAAACCTCTTAACTTAAAAGACAGAGTATATGTTTTTGATCCATCTAGGAGAAGAAAGAATACCATGAACATTACCTCCCAGTGAAAGTAGTTCTGTGAGGTGTACATTTGTATTTAAGATGGGTGTTTGAACTGCAAACACCAAACCTTGGAAAAAAAAATTATTAGGCTTATAGGTAAGCTTATACCATGCAAATAGGTATAAAGGGGTAGAGTGCCTGCCACCATCAGGGTCTCTTCTGAGAAGGGGACTAATATGTGGAAAAAGAAGGAGCACAAATCATGACCAAGTACAAGCACAAGTATCAGAGAATGATGCTCACCAGTAAGAAAAAACTTTCTCTCCAGAAATTAACTATATAGCTGTTCATACTACTGAATGTTCCCAGGAGTGCTTTCCTCTGAACATTCACTAATTACATGTAGGCTGGTCTTGGATTAAAAAAAAAGTAACAGGTAATCAAGGACATTCTTTTACACTTTGTCCTTTGTCTCCCTTGACTGCCTGTGTGTCTCTGCTACACGTTCTTTCAAAGATGGCACGAGGGGATCAGCAGGAAGAAGGGAAAGAGATGATGTTGAGGAATGAATGCCCTTCTGTGGCTCTAGTCCCATAAAAATCTCAGGCCCTGCTCAAGATGAAGCAACCTAGACAGAGAAAGATGATACACTACCTTGTTCCCAAAGCATCTGTTAGTAGGATGTTTATCTTGCTCATTTTTTCCTTAGAATTTGATCTTAAGGAAGGTATGCAGTCACCTTCCAGGAACAGCAACTTACTGTAACTGAGTTCATGGAACGTCCACAGCACAGAAGGAGCCTTTGCTGCTTTCTGTGTGGAGTGAAAAAGTAATTTTCCCAGTTTAAAAGATGAAGCACAGTGCCAAGGTTCAATATTTCAAACCCCATGACTAGTCCCCAGCACTGAAGACAAGACAGAAGAGGCAGAGGCAGTTAAGGATGGGAGACTGAGTAGCAAGACAGCATCAACTTACTACTAGACTGGGACTGTGCGCTGCTAGAAGCTCCCTAGACTTGTCTCTGTCAGGCCCTTTGCAGCACTGTGCTAAGTTGCCATGAGCTGGGTTGTGCCTGGGCCATCAGGAAGACAGAAGGATGAATCATTCCCAGGACCTCAAGTTCTGTGGATCTGAAAAAGGCTCAAAGCTCTCTTGTGCAAGTATCTTAGAAAATACATGTCTTTTTTGGCATGTGCAGTTAGGGAAGAGCGTGAGGAACACCTGCTGATATACAGAAATACAGAGAGGTAACATCTTGTCTCTATATGCATATTAGCCAATGAGCTATTTTAAGTTCCACACAAATATATAGAGATACGAACCAACAACAGAAGGATATTTGTGATCTTGGTTAGAAGCAAAGCTACGGAATTCAAGGCTCTCCAGAGGGCCCATGCTGGCTGCAGGCTGGGTGTCAAGTCTTTGTTTGGCCTCAAAGGCAAACGGGCGTAAAAGGGAGTAGGAATATCCCATGTTACAAATCTAAGCTGATCTGAGTAAAGGCCCGGAGAAGGAAGCTTCTTAGGCCATTTGCTACAGCACAAATCTTGTTTCAGGCAACTCAAATCACACCTATTGCAACTTGACTTTCTTTCACTGAAAGAAAGCCAAATGTGTTTTAAATAAGGCTTTGACAATTTAGTTTCAAATTCATCACCATAATCCTAGTGGTAGAGTTAGACTGAAAATGATATTTTATCTAGTCTGCGTGCAGGAGAGGATGCAAAAAACAATACTCATACTTCTATGGGAAACAAAGACATGCCACTATGTAGTAATTCCCTAGTCTTTTAAAGTTATCACAGAAGTTGGCTGTGACTTGTTCGCTCAAACTGGCTAGTCCAATTAGCAGCTATTTCCCCTTGCCCTCTTTGGTTTGGCCTACTGAATTTGTAGCTACTTTGGTTTGGCCTTTACTGAATTTGTAGCTACTTTACTTTGATTTCAATGGCCTTTTTATGGAATGAACTTGTCTCTCAGAGCGGCAGTCGATATGGTGGCAGGGAGGAAAAGGGGCAAATAAAATCAAGTATCATTATTTCTGTATGGGTTAAAAACTGGTGCACCAACATCGATGGGGAATCTTAGGTCTAAACTTCACAGATAGATAAGCTACAGAGAGAATTAACATTTATGTTTTGCCAAGAATAAGTTGCCTAAACAAACTTGGTACAAGCTTGCTCTCTTCTGTTGAAATCCATTACTTCCAAATTAGATTTTTTTTTTCATCCATTCTAAAAATGTAACTTAGCATTCAAAGGCACCGTTACATCTGCTTCTCCAAAACCCACTTTAAGATAAAGCCACATAAGCTTCCATTCTCAAGGAAGTTAAAGATTTTTCATGAAAGAGAAGCCAAACCTCTAGTAGACTACATTAAAAAGCATATGTAGGTTTCTTGGCCAGTGGTCTACTAATTAGCTACCACTATGCAGACTAGCTGTATTCTGCTGCCTTTCACTGTAATGTTGAATAGCAATATACAATACAAGCAAGATCATTGTATTCTAATGTGAATTATGATAAACAACTTAAACTATAAACACTCAATTTGAAGAATAAACCCATTTTTGCTTTTGTTAGGCACCATATACTTAAATCTCATTAAAATCTTAATAATCACTACCCTATACACCATCATAAAACAACTGCTATAAAATTTGATTAAATAATTTTGATTAAGTATCAAGTGATTGCATACTATCTTTTTAAACGGACAATATTCTGGAGTCCTGAAGTACTACTTCAATATGTAATATCTGTGTGTAAGTTCCATTCATTTACAGAGTTTACTGCTTGCTAAATTTAGGGTTCAGTCCTGTCAGTCACTTCATTAAAGTCTCTCAAACATCCTCCTTGTTGGGGTACAAGCTGGACACAAATTTATTGCTGTGGAGGGATACTGTGAATAGTTATGGCTGTCCATAACTATAGAACCTATACATAGGTTCTTAATATAGACATTATTTGCTAACAGTTCCCTTAAAGTAGTAAACAGCAGTTTTTCTATACTAGTACATGAGTTGGAGAATTATTTTTTTCAGTTGGATTATTAATACCACATTCTTATTAAGAGGGCTGTTGGCATATCAGCATCATTTGTATTTTAGCAGTTAATAATCCAAGCTAAAACTTGGGTCATAAAAATAGCCCTATTTAGAATCAGCATTTTTTCCTCTGGTGTACATGGTAAGGCAAACAATACAGAGGAGGAACAGAGAGCACTCAATAGGCACCTGGGAAGAACTCAAAGCAAATGCTATCCAGAAAGAACAGAGGTCAGACAAAACTCGGTGGTGGAGCTGAGGGGGACATGTTATTTGGGGTTTAGTAAGCAATTAGTGACTATGGTCAATAGCTGTAGGGTTTTTTGAAAAGTCCTAAGTTGGGTTCATAAAAACTGCAAGTATATAAAACTTTGTTAAATTGGAAAGATCTAATCTTCCCTGTGCATGTAATACAGCTGTGCTAAATTATGTTTTTGTGGATGTGTTGCAATATATGGAGAACAGTTTTCAAAACCTTTTTTTATCATTCTGAATGGCACCATTTTAAATCTAGCTTTCTAAAAGCTGGTGCATAAGTCTATAAAACATATTCCCTTGTTTCTTAATTAAACTTTTTATGGAGAGGAAATTGTCTTAGTTTCTTCTTTTTGGTAAATGAGTAAATTAATAATGCAGATAATATGAAAAAGTAATTTAGCGTGAAATAAAGCTGTAGAATTGTTGAAACATAAGAAGAAGGAACCATGGAGGTTTAATACAATACAATATTAATTCAAAGCATTTTTTTTAAATAAAAATGTGGCGAACAATTATGGTGGCACCGTTAAGATTTTTTCACAGACTTAGTTTAAAAAGCAGCAAGGCCAGTCTACATGTCTAAAGTACGTATGCAAGTCCTAGAAAGATAACCTTTTCCTCCATCTTTGTTTTTTGAACTACGGAACTACACTTCTCAAATTACAACAACAGTGAAATATGGAGTGCCCTTTTCTACCATTTTGCAGAGGCAAGAATCAAATTAAGGATGGAACGTATATCCATGCAGTAAGGTGTATGTGTGTGTATGTTTGTGTTTTTATCAGGTTTGGGTTTGCTTGCAAAATAATTCATTCAGTTTTTAGAGGCAGTGACTGCTCAGAGAGTGCTGCTCAAAAAACAAGTCCTCCCTCAAAAAAACCCCCACCATTCTTGAATTATCCTTTTACAGTAAGTGTTCAAGCTTTCCTTTACGTTTGCTTTGGCCAGACAGTTAAGGGGGGAAGTTTTAATACCTAACACCCAGGCATTAAAAATGTATTAATGAAACTATTTCTAGATACTATAAATATATATACCTTAAAACAAATGCGTCCTCTTATCAGCCCGTAAGGAACAGGTCCATAGCACCTGGAATCTGTAGAATTCCTGAGATTATCACCTTCTAACCAAACATGTCCTTTAGGCACCTATGATTAAGCAAGATTGAAATGTAAAAATAAAATAGAATGGTATTAAGCATAGCTTGCCTTACAATATATTTTCGGATTTCTGTGTTCTGTATTTCATGACTGTATAATGAACTAATTTTTTATTGAATCTAGTAAGACACAGAGCCAGATTTGGAGGGATGAGAAGGAGTGCTCCAAAGTATCTGTTCTATCATGTGCTCAAAAAACAATGGTTTGCAACAAAAAATCCAAAATGAAGATGTAAGAGGTTAGACCAATGTGACAGGGTCATTAATTTAATAGACTTCAAAAGAGGTCATTAGGATGTTGACTGAAAATCTGCCCTCCTGTCGCAGTAACAGCATGAACAGGGCAGCCACACACTCATCAACATCCTGGGGCCAGCACCAAGGCTAGACCTGTTAGTAGATTCATGATGAACTAACTGGTAATTGATTGTGACATCAATTACGAATAATCTCATCATTTTATCGGAGTAGGCTTGTCAAAGTTCTAATTAAGATCACAGTTCATTCTATGTGCAGGCAGAATCCACAACACATTATATTGCAATAATGATGACCACAAAACAGCAAATCCCTTTTTATAATTTGAAAATTAATGATGGTGACCTTATACTATATGACAAAGACCTTTCATTGCCTATATATATTATGCATTAACTATATTACATACCATAGATTCATGGCATTCACTGACTGACTCAATGACAAAATGAGAAATAGCAACATAGCTGTATTAGTTACCTAAATAAGAGTATAAAGCTTTCATATATGAAAGAGTTGCTACTGTAAGTCTTAAACTAAGATTTTTGCTTGGAATATACACTATTTTGATAGGCTTTTTAAAAAACATTTCAGATATAAATAACCTCTTACAAGTTACAAAATAAAATACTTAATAATTATTTTTCTCATCTGTTTTTGTTTCTAAAATTCTAAACCAGGCTGAAAATTTAAAAGTAGCAACATATTCTCAATCTAGATAATATTTAATGTGGACTTTAAGTTAACATGCATTTTTCCAAAACCAAGTTAAGTACTTGAAACGTTAGTATGCCCACAAGTCAGAGAAAAAAAAAATACGGAAACAAAATTAAAAAAAAAAAATCAAATGAAACTCAGAGGCTGAGCAGTATAAACATTAATGTTTTAGAAATAAGCCACATGGACTCATAAATACAATAGTCTATATATACAGAATTCAATGATAACATACTAAACAAAATAAAATACCAGTGTAGTAGTGAAGTCTGGATGTAAACCATTAAGAATAAAACCAGGTCCCCCAGATAAACATTTGAGAAAAACGCAGTTGAAGTGTAATTGTTGGTACTTATAGGTATCTGGCCAGGTGACATTTATTGGGAACCTTGTCTTTAAATAAGCCTTTTGGGCTCTTGCTTAGTCATGCTCCTGCCTGCCTGTTACCAGACTAGGATCTGAGGACAGCACGCTACCTGAGAGTCCCTTTGTTGAGCTGTGGCAAATGTATAAGCTACGGATTAAGAACCAATAGTTTGTCTCTGACAGTGGCAAAAAGAGATCCTCATCATGGAAAGCGTATGTGAGCCTGTCCATTTTCTCCCAACCACCCCCCTGTATTTCTCTGGTATCCAGGATAGGTGCTTTAGGCATGTCGGAGGGCATACATCCCTGCCCCATCGTTTTAGAATCCATATGTAGAGCCATAGACCAGGAATATGTCCAAACCCTTTTGAAACCTACCGATCTACCTGAAACCTACTGTCTCCTTCCACAGTCTCCTGTATAAAGGATTGCTGCCTTGTTTGTTTTAAACTGATCTGCTAGTTCTATCAAGGTCCTTTACTTCTTGTTCTCCCAGTCCTTCAATACAGGAATTCCATATTCAGCTTGTCTGCCACCTTTGTTATTTTGTGGGCTTATCAAATTGCTGGTATGTGCATGGAAGAGCTTTCTCTGGGAAGGCAGCTGGTTTCAGCTAGATGACTTTGGCCCTCCTCCTACCCAAGCAGCTTTGCAAACAAAATAACCAAGCAGAAGTCAATGTAAAATAAATACATTTAAAAAAAAAACCTATCCAGAGTCAAATGACCTATGTAGAATATACACCTCATCACATGTGGACAGAAGTTTTTGACCGGTCTCCATTTGAGAATGTCCTGACATTCCTGTTTTCCTCAAAAATTCTGTGGTATACAGCCTGTTTAGAATGTCCAGTAGCAATTGTTAGGTTAGCTGGATATTCATCTTCACTTATTCACAATGTACCCACCTAAAGCATTCACTGTGTCCACATCTTACACGAGATTGTTTTTCAGGTGCATATTACAATGCAAAGCAGCGTTCTGACCTTTCTGGTGCAAACTCTCCTGTCCAGCATCTACCAGAACTACAAATCATACATCCAACTACTGTCATCTTGGAAGACTATCTCAGCAAATATACAAAAAGGAAAAGCATGAATCACTATGAAAGGAAGATTTTTTTTAATTAAATAAAAAAGCAAACCCACATTAACATTTCACATTTCTGAAAAAGCGTCACTTCTTGCAATGTGCTACTGTTTCACACACGGGACACTACCAGCTCCCCTTCTACTTTACTGGTTCCCATGCTTGCACACTTTCCCCGACTCATAGGCAGAACATGAAGTTCATCTGTTACTATGTGAAATAAGGACCCACTCATAACACAAGTATAGCCAAACACTTCTAGACCTTCCCATCTTTCTTCCACGCTCCAAAAGTATAAAAAAATAAAGTGTTTTTGCCACCTGTGGCACATCACTTACTACTTTTAATACTACTACTAATTACTTGTCTAGACAAGATGTTCATAGTTTGCATTCCAGATAGAATATTTGCAATAAAGTATATTCCTATATCCTGAAATTCACCACTTACGGTAACTTTCACAGTTCTCCATGGAAAGTATGACAGGACCCTGTACCTCTAAATTTGTTGTTGAGCGTACTGTCACAATGTATGATTCATCTAGAGATAATACAGTCTAATACCTTTGTATGGTGCCTGTCCATCATCTAGGCACTTCACTACAACCTAGAATTAAGACAAGCAATAAAAATCACATGAATTACATGAAAATGTAAAACCAAATACCAGTGACAGGCCATAATCATTAATTAAAAAAAAAAAAGTTGTTTACACCCCTTTGAAATAAAGGCTAAAGCCAGACTCCTTCACGGGTTTATGCATCAAGCTATTTCTAGACCAGATCACTGATTTCAGTGGGATTACTCACATTGATTAAAGTTAACTGAGTATCAACCTTTGCAGAATTGGGACCCAATTTGAAATGCCTCAAAGCTATGCAAGCACAGTAGCTGGGAATAAGATACATTTTTAACAACAACAAAAAACTATTGAAAACTTGTATTTGTAGTAAGAATATCTTAATTACACACCAATAGGCTGCTACTACCAAAAGACACAAGGCAATGGGAAAGCCGCTTACGTTACAATGCACAATGTTGCATTTTGGTACCTACAGGCCATGGACTATGGACCTCTTAACACCAAAATTAATTGTATCCAAGGAGTACAACTGAAATCACAGTTACCATCACTACACACAGCAAGACTGTGCATGCAATAACTTTTTTTGGAAAAAATATTGGTAAGAGTGCCAAAAGCATTTAACTTAGGCTGGGCAGCATTTCAGTTCTCCCTTACACATAGGCCACAACTAAGATGTGAAAGTCTCCCAAGCCCAACAACTGAATTTTCACATAACTAACTAGTGGGTCACAGGCAAAACCAGCAGTTCCACAGCAGCGCAGGTTCATGTGAAAACACACTGCCTCTGATCGTCTGCAGACTACTCTCTTTGCCTCAGCAACCCTTGTGCCTCTGGTTTTGTGCAGATTATCTGAGGATTTATTTCTAAGGAACAGCAGTTCTCCAGCAAAACCGGTTATCTGAGGTGCAGCTTATATGCATGAGAATACAGGACACTGATCAGACACAGGACTCTTCCCCCTTCTCCCTTCCAAGGCTCTGAGGGCTCTAGTACAGGAGCAGATAGACCAGAAGAGCAAGATTATCATTTGGAACAACTGAGCTTGCAGCAGTAGCTTATTCTGTCTCAGCTCAGATAAATAAGAATCTTTCACTGCAACAAACTGGCTGCATTTGCAGGGCTGTTGTCATTTACTTAGTGGTATAGTTAAAGTGGCAAAACTGAAGTACAGGTATTTGATGCATACTTACTAGCATAAAACATTAATTTACATAAATGGGCAGGGGAGAATCAACAAAGAACTATATTCTTTTGGTCTTTTTACATGACGCCAAATTTTGTTCTTTGAGTAATCTCACTGACTTCAAAACCAAGAGATGAGATGCCTGCACTGCATTAACTGGCATACTAGAAAACTAATATACTGCAAATAAGATTAACTGATTAAATTATCTGCCTCAAAAATACCCCCAAACCCAACTAAATGAAAATAGGCTTTTGTGGTTTGGGCTGGTTTTTTGTTTTGGTGGGGTTTGGTTTTTTTTGTTTGTTTGTGATTTTGGGGGACTTGGGGGGGGTACTGAAGATGGAGAAACAGGGATTTTTAACAGATAAATGAAGAATTATAAACATGAATCTCTTGCAGTCTCTCCTTTTGGAATTCCAAGTAGTCTGTGTTTGTCAAAGACCATCAGCATGTACAATCAGCTGGCAGTAGATGAAGTTTGAACTTTCATAAGGTCACAGGTATTCACATCACCTCCAGCAATATCAAAGTTTCAAACTTAAGAAGAACTTCAACTCATTCCCATCTTTTCTTTTCAGTTCAGAGGCTTCCTTCTTGAGCTATGATAAGAACTAATCTCAGTGCTGGACAAAAGAATAAAGTCTGCAAATTCTCATCTATCCCTACTAAGGTCTATTTAAGTGCCTCCTACTTTGGTACAAGCAACAAATGTAATTGCTTCATGGCCTGCGGGTGTTCACTTAACAAAAGAAGCTTTTGTGAATAAACCACAGGTGTTACCTTTCTTGATTAAAGTGAAATATGATGAAAAGAATCTACAATATCAAATGACAAATTTACTAAATACTGATTAGATTGCCTTATTTAAGTAAATTGCATCTAGTTAGGATAAAATATACACCACAGAAATGCGGGAATTTGTTTTATCACTCTATACTTAAAGTCTCACATAACTATTCCTTAATCCTTTATTAATTCAGAACCAAGAGTGAATAATGCTTAACAGATACTTTTCTAATGATCCAGTTGCTCTAGGCACCATTTCTGTAGGCTTATCATAAACGTTGTTCATATTAAGGTTGCCATCTACATAAAACCCAACCACACTAATTAGCTCAGTGTTTTCAAAATCAGCATAAGCATTTACATTTCTTTTTTGTGCTGGAAAAAGCTATGAAATGGTAGCAACCACGGTGGGACTTTAACAGTATAGCAGATCTTAAATCAACATGTTCGAAGTGTCACTAAAAGGCTGAATTACCTGGAATTTAATACTTTTTAAAAGAATATAACAGAATGAATTTGCCTTAAATTCATAGGTACTTCCAAACAGTTTAGCATTTTCCTTTTACTTACTGAACAGTTTAAGCTGCTTATGAATAAGACAGAATATACTTGGCCCAGTTTGTTTAAATATACATATTAAAAAGAATACATTATGGCCTTGGTCCAGATTAATATGAGAAAAGATGACAATGAAACACTTAACAGGTTTCTATGCAGAAATTAAATTCACTGTGATGAAATAGTTGTATTATGAATTCATCCTCTATATTAAGTCATTGGTTGTTTTAATAGAAAATTTATAAAAAGGTAAGATACGAAGACTTGTCTATAAGTTTTGAAATTAATTATTAACCAATATTAAAATCACATAACCTTCAGTGGTAGCAATGTTAACTCATATACTACAAGGAAACTTAGATTTGAATTTGTAAGACATTTTTCTCTATCATGCAAGCATACCAGTTGGGCGATGTTTGTTAATAACAATTTGGGGAAGCTGTTATAACCTGTAACCTGTAAAAAGTAACCTGTCAAAGCATTCATTGGTTGGTTGAATGGTTGTTTTTTAACCATTGTTGCTCCTTCTAAACTTTGTGTAATGCACAAGTAGCTACTGCTGTTCCTGAGCTTGCTTCCTTGGAACTTAAGAGGTTTGATCACTGCACTCACTGCTTTATGGGAGAGGGCACAGAATTTTCACATCGGAAATAGCTATGCCAGTCAAATAATGAAAAGATACACTTTCTCTCTTTCTCTCAGTATCACTTTTTGGCTGTTGCAAAAGTTTCCAACTGTGTTAAGTAATAATTCAAACACTTGCATGTGTTGTTTACTTTAATTCTATAAATATTCTCATTTAATATTCAGATCTAAAACATATTGTTAAATATGCTGATCTGAATCAGCCTGAAAAGCTATATATCCAATTTTTAAAATCTCTAGCTGCAACCCTAAATTTAAATTATTAGCCATCATTCCTTTTCTAAAAAGATTATCAGTTAAAATTAAAACTAACTTAAACTTAATAGAATAAAAACTGTGAGCAAATATAACTGTCATGAGGACTAATGCACAGATTTTGCACACACTTTTTACAACCTCTCTTTTTGCATTTAAACAATGGTTTGCTTTTGAAAACAAAATCACTTTGCATTAAATAGTGAAAAATTATCTAAGCTTTTTAATCCACTACAGTTTTGAAACTTTCATATTTTATAGATATTCATAGGCCAAAACTTAGAAAAACAAATCTCCTAGCTACACTTAGGAACTCCTGAAAAAAAATGCAGGATATTTCTGTGATTCATCAGTCCAGATTATTATTAGCTTTCTTGATTTATAGAAGAGTGATATTTTGGAAGAAAATATCGATTACAAATCCAGCAAAGATTACTTAGCAGTTTGCTGTGAGAAAATTTCTCACAGCAATCATTAAGAAGGATTTGATTCTTTTCTTCTCCAGAAAACAGATGATGTAACAGGGTCACCCTAAAGTATAGGTTTGAGAACAAAAAAACCTACGGGTTCCGACCCCAGCTGGAACTTACTGGTTAAAACACAAACCCCATTACCCTCACTGGTATGCCCTGGACAAAGGCATACCTGTGCAGAGTGACCTAGCTAATAAGCCTGGTAGCAACAATGGCCGATAAATACTCTTGAGCAGGGTTAAGGAATCTTAAAAGTATTGTTTGCCAGCTCCATCAGGAGTGACCTGAATCTCTGCTCACCAACCTAAGGCTTCAGCTCTGCATGATCTCATCATTTAAGACAGTCGGAAGGCCTTCGCAGTACGTATGAAGGAGGAAAACAAATGAAATAGGTCCTTCATTCAGACGTGAAGCTGATAGAGGCAGACTAAAACTTGTGCTCAGAATCTTCAGCGAGCCCTTGAGTAGTTGGTTTCATCATCCTGAGCAGCTTCCTAGAAGTTACTACTGAACTTGGAGCAGAGGAATAACAGAATCATAAAATCTTGAAGGTTCAAACTGACCTGACCAGTACAGCCAAGACAGTATTCCACAGAGGAGAAGCATCTGGTGCTATGAATTCAGAAATGAGTGATCTTGAAACAACTTTCCCTCAAATCAACGAGGAGATTTCTTTATGGTTTTCCTTCAGGAATGAATTGGCTGAACAGAAGAACCAGGGCAATGTGTCAGAGCCTGGGCAGCGCTCTCCCCCACCCCAGTGTAGCTGGCCTGCACTCAAGACCAGCCGATACAGTGCTGTTGTCTCATCTTGGTTCAGACTGTGCGGAAGAAGGAGCTGTTTGAGAAGGATGTAGGAGACCTTAGTGGGAGCTCATTCGGGAGCTGAGTTTAAGCTGAGCCTCTCGCTGCTGGCCCCTGCCTGAGCCATGGTGCAGGCATGCCCATGCCTGGCCACCCACCTCCCTGACCCCACAGGCATGAGGATAAGCTATGGTGAATGGTACCAGTGCTGTTGGGTCAAGTCATGCCACTTGTACGGTCTCGAAACAACAACAGCAAAACTGCAAAGGTAAAAAGACCGATCCACTGGAGCAGAAGAAATACTGGAAAGTAGATTGACAAAATTCTTTGTGTTTCTTTTCCCTTGAATAATTTAGTTTTGACAAATCAGCATTTTGATTTAAATTTACTTCTCAGAAGATTCAAGATTAGCTCTAGTTATGAACTCTCTGTACTGGGATACAGAGGGATCTGCAAACTGAACAAGTCTGCAAACTAAACAGATGCCAAATCAGCTCTCCTTTCCCACCAGACATTTAGCACACCTGCTGCTTAAAATTATGGCATCACTTTCTCTCAAGCCTCTAGAACGCTAGAACTAAGGAGAAGAGGAAATATCCTACTCTTTCTTTTCTCCTGACGGGCAACTATAAAAACTTCGATTACTGAAATACTAAACCATGGGTGTAAACTAGCTATTAAGATACAAAGGACAAAGGAAAAAGAACTAGTGTTTTGAGAACTTTATTTTTAATTGCTATTTAAGGTATTTTAAAGAGACTGTCCAATGGTATTGAGCGCTCTGAAATACCAAACCACTCTTCAGCGTCTTAGGTTGTGCATCCAAAATCTGTAGTACTGCCTAGTGATTAAAGTATTGTGTTGTTTACATTAATATTACGTTATTCTTAGTGCCCACATCATATTCTTACTGCATTTGACAAGGACTGTTTAAGAGTTAATAGCGCTGCGTAAGACCACTTCTCTGATCTGCAAACACAGTAAGATGCATTATCTTCGGAATTATGTTAGCTCTAGAGTTAACCACAGGATGAAGAGATGCCATCTCCGCAATGAACCTCATTTTAGCACAAGGTAAACATACTTCCCCCACATCAGCTAGTCTCACAGCATTAGCGGTGTGTTGTGATTGATTACCAGCAGAGTGTTGCTGAGATATGGATTTGTATCTCAGCTTTTTATCATTATGACTTGCAAAAGGCAGTTCCTTATTTACAGACTCTAGCTGTATTAAGTGACATTATTAGGTACTACTTTTGTTTAAGTGACACAAAAGCTTAGCATATTGGTGGTTTATGACATACAAACTGTTTTAATCTGATGACTTACCCCTCACTTTTTCAATTTGTAAATAGGAGCTGCAGCACAAGAACATATGGTACTAAAGAAATTAAAGCTAAAGTAAATGGCATTAAAACAAATTCAAATATAACAATAGGATACTCAATCTGAATTACAAACCTGGATCCATACTAAGACTTTTAAAAACAGGAAATAAAAACCTAAATATGAAAACTAACCTTTCAGGTGTTTTTTTAAAGACCATTTCAGGGGTTTACTATGATTGAGTAATTTTACTTATTAACCCTCATTACTTAGATCTTATAGTTAAATTAATAAATCAGTAAAGGTATTTTTTAATAATTGAAACTAGGTCTGGATACCACATTACTAAAAATTAGTTGTTTACCTTTTTAACTTTTGGGTTCATACCACATTGCTTCTGATACAGTAAAAATGTTTTGCATTCTTAAATGTTTATTACAGTAAATACACGTTTGTATCTATAAACACCATCACTGAGCACAAAACCAAAAAAGAGCCCAGCAAAACTGCCAGCCTAATGCTCATATTCCATACCAAATATCAATAAAAAGGCAGTGAAAAGAAAAATTGCATTTTCCTAGCTTTGTAATACTATAGCAGCTCACCCAAAAAAGGAATTTCATTATACTTTTCACGTAAATAGGAAGATTTCCCTCATTATTATTCTGCAGATAAGCTCCAGCCTCTAGCATATGAAGCATCATGTACCATAAAGGGTCCAAAGTAAAGACGTTCCTTATGTACTTAAATTTTCATTTAAGCACGTGCTTAATTTATACCCATCAATTTGATATGTGGGATTAGTTCCATCCGCTTGTAAACCAACAATGATTCCATCAAGGACAGCTTTTTGGTACAGCCTTACACTTGGTGCACTCTGACAAGAATAATTTTTCTCATATGATGTATTACTTCATCTAAGTATAGCAGCAAAAGTATTTTTATACACTATAAAGACCTTCGCATAACCACCACTGCTATACTGCATTTCTACTCAACTGAAGGATCTCTTTTCAGAACAATTACTCAACTTACGCGCAATTTTCTTATTTTTCATTTTTATTATAGCTTGTAAGGTTTGTTTGTTTAATCTACAGGGATCTCCGTGGTTGTTTGCAGCAATAAAGTATCTCATCTGTGTAATTTTACAAAGAGCAAATTGTAAACGGAGTTCTCCATTCTCCTATCTATCTATACAAGCCATCCTGAGAAGTATATTCATAAATGAAACAGGATTGGAAGCAGGATCTGATTTTAGCATTCTCTTAGGCTTCAGACTAAGAATCATGTATGAAAGTGCTTCTAAGCACAAAAATCCCTAACTTAAAAACCTGTAAAATATGCCCGCCCTAGCATCGACACAGTCACTGCAGTCTAAGCGCAATTCCAGCTAACATGGCTCTAAGGATCCTCCTTTGGGGGTGACAAGAGAAGCAGCTGCTTAGAGGTGCTTTCGCTCTCAGCTGTGTTAGGCACGTCTGCTGTACTGCCATTACTCTGACATCTCCAGTAACTGCCTAACTCATAATACCCCACCGTTAGTTGGCCAAGAAAGAAGCAGAGGTTCGAACTACCTAACTTGGTAATATTTCTGGCATCTGATACTTTGTATTTACTGTACTGTAGTAAGTTTGCAAACATGACAGTAACTATTCACTCCCCAAAGCAGGAGACAAGTTAGTCAAGGGAAGCTGAGCAGTTCACTCTAATGCAAACAAACAATCCTCTGACCTTACACACTTTGGAGTCACGGCATTCAAGTATTGCTCAGAGACTTCTCATGTTAACAAAAGCACTTAGTAGCTGAATATAAACAACAAAACGCATGACAATTAATTTCTAGGCTTTGCTCACTTATAGAGTGCCTGCAATTGTACCTTCCTCTGGCAGCTCGACGCCCCAGGCGGCACTTCTGGCCGTTTGGGATCCTAGCCAAGGCCCTTCCTCAGTTTCGACAATCTTTTTTTCAAAAACCCAACTCAGGTTAATTCTTCTCAAGGAAGTATCAACAAAACAAATAGCCAGTTCTCGGTACATCTGCTGCTGCTATTTGCTTTTGTGTTTGAATTAAGAGAAAAAGTGCATAGCTCCGTGATTCACTACAGTAAGGGATCTGATTAGACAATTACCTCAACACAGACACACCTCACTTTTTCCCTCCCCAACAAGAACAATTTACTTAGTGAATAATCCAGTGTGAACTACAAGCATAAACTGCAGATACCTATGTTGAGAATACACGGTTCTGTAAAGGAAGTGTCTCCTGAACAGACGGAAAGATCTACCTCTTCAACAACCACTGAAGAGAGGAGGAAAGCACATATGCACTAATGATCGAAAGCATTCCCATTTACATCATTTCTCCCCCTAGATACAAGTTATGATGTAAGAACTAAGAAAGCTTGCATGTCACTTTGCTGTATTTCCACGCATGAGCCTTTATGAAAAACATACACGGGAAAACAGCAAATAGACTCTGCATTCCTCATGCTCTCATTCTCCTTACCTTTTGTATTAAAATTGAAGACAAGAAACCTTGCACCTAGGGCAGAAGTTGTTCTGCTGGATGTTCATGTGATTACCTCAGGGTTTCCAGAAAGGCTGACATCCTGTTAAGTACAAATCTTTCCTGAACTTCCTTTTCAAGACTAAAACAAGTGAGGAACAAGATGCTCAGAGAAACTCAGTTTGCGTCTTCTGTCAGTGTACAACACAGAGTTCAGGTTTCCATTTCAGGTCGTTCTGCTCTGGGAAATTCGTATTTCATCTAAATTACTACTCTCATAGGAGCTAGAAAATTTCTTCAGCTTGTTAAGAAAGGTGGGTTGGGGTTCTTTGGGGTTTTTTTTAGTTTTTTCCTTGGTTAAATGGTAACACAATTTGATTTATGGAAAAACTAAATGTTCTGTCTTCCCCTTCAAAGCATAAGAGAGAACGAGTTCCTTCTTTCTGTCCACAAGTGCCAGCAGTGTAAACAGAAGCTCCAGTGGTACCAGCACTTGATCAGAAGGGCAGATTAGAGGCAGGTGCCTGAAATGTCTTGCCTCAACACTGGAGTGGAAGAAACAACAAATTCAACCCCTCAGAAAAGGGTATGAATCGTATCCTTGCTTTCTGGTCCTAGGTCTTGACTAAATCCAGACACCGAATCTAGACAGTGTTGACAACAATTTTGCCATTGATATTAGTAAGGATGGACTCCACTTCAGCTGCTTAATACAAATGAAGAAACGGTACCTGAAGGCACACTTGTGACATTGGCCGCCTTTATGACAGCTAAACTCTTAAAGGATTTATCTATCACAAACGGTAGCTGGCTGCAAGGAGCGTTCCATAGAATTCTCTACCTTCGCAGCGCAGGGCTTTAGCTATGGGCCAGATGGTAATTCTCCTAATTATGAGGATGAAGTGGATATGAAAAGGCAGCAGAACATCTTTCTTTTAAGATTCAAAACACCTGTGCAAAATCTGATGTCTCCACAAGGTGCTGAACACAGGTAACGGTCAAACATGCTTTTGGGAAAAAAACCCTACATTTTTCTTTGATCATGATTTCTGATTATTTTTCTAATGATAGCCTAAAAAGAAGTTGCTGAAAACATTTTGTCACAAATTTTTCCAAACTTCTGTTAAGTCTGTCTGCATAAAGACAAGTGAGCATTAAGAATATTTTTTCCTTTTTATTTCATCTTGTTACCTGACTTTTTAGACAAGTTAGGAAAATTACTCTTCCAACCATACTCAGAAAAACTAGAATATTGTTACACTGAAATACAGATATACTGAGGTATAATTTTGAAAGAAAAATCCTCAAAGCTATTGCAGAGACAAACTTTTCACTTCTTAGCGTTTAAAATAGAGAAACAGTATTGCCTTAAGACCAAGCCCTCAAGTCTGCCATCTGTAACCGCACTTTATGCAAAGAATTTTAAAGTATTCTCCCAGGGAAGAAGACCTAAGCAAAGGGCAGAGCAAAAATATCATCTGCCTACACTTCCTACAGAGAAAAGACACCAAGAAAGACAGCTTGCCAAAAGCAGAGTTTACAACATTTTACTGTACATACAGAAGAAGAAAGAATAATTTATGAATGTCATACTTTATGATGATACTCAAATATTACAAATCCTTTAGACTACCAGGCCTACTTAAGCAATCATTAAGTTACAAAGCAAGAAACTCTAATACTTACATAGCTGTGACTCTTAAGGAAATCTGAAGGGTTGCTTGTGCAGACTTTATCCCCTTCCAAGCCAATTACTCTTTTACAGATATTTGATTTGGGGTCATTTGGGCTTTTCACAATTACAATATCTCCTCTGAGAGGAAAAAACAGAAACAAAAACAAACACAAGAACTCTAAGTACAAGCTATTTGGCTGAATACATGTGCATCAATGTGTATACTCCAAAAATATTCACGTACATTGAAGATACTTCCTTCTGCTGAAAATTCTCATCTACAATTTTGTTTCTTCAGTCTTACTCAGGGTGTGATTTTACACATAGTTTCACAGTTTTTTAAGTACATTTGGAGACATTCTTTGTGATTTAATAATTTATAAAACATTTAAGACCACATTTTGATTGACAATGTTCTGATGAAATGAATGCCATGTAACTTGATCCTGTTACTACACATCTATGGAACAGAACAGATTCTGTGTTCCTAAACATTTTTGTCCAAATGTTCTTCTTCCAGTGAAGTTTCAAATGTCTGATCTGAGTTTGTAAGACCTTATATTACTTTTGCCTCCTGATTATACACATTAGATTGTACACTGAAACAGTCCACAACAAAATGGGTAAGGGCCTTGAGCCCACTGTGCTCTACAACACAGTAATAAAATGACATTTGATAAACAGTACTTATACCATTCGGTCACTTTCCTAACAACCTGTCTGAGCACAGCAATACCTACAGCTTGGTTTGCAAGTAAGACAAAACTGCTTAGAGAGTGGGAAGTTACATTTGCAGAATAGAACTGTTTTAGGAAAAAAAAGAAGTGAATTTTTCCATTTTTTGGACAAAGCTGTAAAAGTGACATGGGCTATATCCTAAATGAATTCTGATAAGTTGCTCGATGGGCTGTATGTGCTGATTACTTTAGCTTCCATCACACACAATGAGAGGACATTTATGAAAAATTACAATTTAGAAGCAGAAGAATATATGAAAAATAAAGCACAGATAGAACGTAGTTATTGACAAGCTCTGGCAAACTGAATGTAAAATCTAGTCTCGACAAAGGAGCGTACTTTCGAATGCAATAAAAGTGGCGGCTAAGGTTCTCCGAAAAGACAATATCAGAATTTTGAATGGTTGGTTCCATTGAAGGTCCAGAACACTGCAAATTAAAAATAAATGAGAAAAAATTACTATTTCCAATTACTTTTATCTAAAATACATTAATATTCAAATTATTTGCTAACAAATTAGAAAAGGTGTAATGTAAAGAACAACTACAAAAGTGAGATCCTCCAAGGAACATGTGATACAATTAAAAGGCGAGGACAGCCTCCAGAGCACGTCTAACTGTTACAGCTCCGTGTTCACTCAGGATTGTCCTGAACTGCGCTGGGTGCTACGAGCCCCTGGGGATTCATACCAGGACCTCATCTGCAGGAAATTATTAGGAGCAGCACTCAAAGCTCTGCCAGCTTACCCCCTTCTGCAGCCTCTGTAAAAGAGAATCATCACAGAAGCTGCAAGAGCAGCTCACAGCCAAAATCCACTATGTCCAGCAGCAGTATCTGCTAGCTTTAGAAACAGGAGGGGGGGGCAGCATAAAACATCCAGAAATCTGCCCAGAGTTGGAAACAAGAGCATTTCATCTGGCATTATTAGTGACTCCAGTCTTTCTGAAAGAACATAGTTTCACAAAATGCTTAATCACAGTTTCCCATTTGCTTCAGTGACGCCTCAAGCAATAACTTGACAAAAAAATACAAATGCCTAAAGGAGAAATAATTTTCATAAAGGCTGGGCCTCCCTCCAAAAAAATAGGCATTTACTAAACACACTTTGAAAAAGCTCTAAAAAAAAGAAACCTGAATATTGGCATTATCACATATAAAAATTTCAGTATTATAGTTTTATTTTCTTTTAAATGTCATGAAAATGAAAAGTTACCACAACAATTCCTCCAAGGTACTCAAAGGCACAATGCGCTATGCAGCCATATTGCACAGTATACCCAAGAAATCGAAAGGTTTTTCCTAGGGCATTGCGAAGCATGGTACAGTGTTACGTCGTTCAGCTGGTTCTAGTCTATAGTAAAACAGAAGAATATCATTCATTTGATAACAAACAACCTAACATTTACAAAACTATCTTTTGTCTCTAACAACTGTTGGACCATATTTAAAAAAAAAACAGTGAATAAAACCAAAAATAATCAGATATATCTGAGAAGATGAATATAGTTTAAACTGAAATGCCATGAAGAAGTCTTTAGTTTACTACGTAGACACTTCCACGTATACAATCAATTGACCCCTCTCACCAGCTTATTAGTAAGATTCAGTTGAGCAGGAGCTGAAACCAAGCAAACCTTTGCCAAACTAGAGAAATTAATGGAAGAGAATGGTGTCAGTGCTCTCCGCTGACTCAGCTGGGCTGCTTCTACTTGAGACTGCAGACAGGCTTACCTGCCACATGTCTGAATATCTGCAACGGTTAAAAGAACACCCTCCCCTCCACTAGGCTTGGCTGAGTGGAATCTGGAAAGCTGTAATCATACCTTTAATGCAGGCTTTGACTTCCTGGCTGGACCACATTGTAACTCAGATGCAGTTATTAAATAACACTTGACAGAATTGTTTTAATCACGTGAAGACAGTGCAACTTAAATCAGTTTTTCTTCAAGCACTAGTATTTAAAACTGAACGCTCAACAGCAAAACAGAGAAGCATCGAACCATCTGAAGTGATGTGAAGATATTTCACAACTGAAACTGCATTCACAGAAAACTGGAGTAATCGAGTAGTCAACCAAAACTTAAAGTGACCTGACAATCAATCAAGTGAAAATAGGCTTGAAGAACTAGACAAAATTAAGGATAATGGAGTCCTGAATGGCTTGCCTAAATATGACTAGAAAAAGAATACAGTTGTTGATAGGAATTCTGGAGGTTTTGCAAAGCTTTCCTTTGACTAGACTTTCATTACCAAAACACTTGCATACAAAAATAAGGCATTAGGTCGTTCTGTTCTCAGCTACAGTACAGTGGCATAAGTTCTGTAGCACATAAAAGGATTCTGTAAATATCTTCTGATCCCCTCGCCCAAATATTTAAGTCAAACTCCAATGCCTAATTGCAATTACTCCAACGTTAATCTAATTAATATGCTTCCTTACCCCAATTTTTAAGAGGTTTTTTAATATATATTTCTATTTAAGGAAGTGGAAAACACACATACTGAAGTAACTGAAGCAAGTCTTACATTCTGCAAGAAGCCTGTCCCCCTTAAACTCAGTATCAGCTTTATCATGAATTAAAACCACAGCAAGATTTCCCTTATTTACTAAGATGGGTCAATATAGCTTGCTAAACAAATGCAGTATGTTAAAAAGAAAACAAAAAAAAAGAAAAATGGTGCATGTACAATATGCCCTACTTAATAATGAAGTAAAGACCTCCCCTTCTATATTTCATGACATTTTGCTATTCAAATGCAGGCATTTAAAAGTGCATAGCCTTACTTGCACAACTCTCTCTACAACTTAATGGGAATTTTGCCTGAATACAGTCAAAAGTGGCTTTTGTTCTTTGCATTTAGTATTTATTTATAAAGAAAAAAAGACCATTCTGGGGGAAAGTGTTCTCTACCAAGCTCATTTCCTTGTTCCAAAAGATGTAGTTGCTTTTATTTTTTTAAAAAAACACAAAAGATCTCCAGAATAAATCCACTTAAACCAATCTGTAATTCATCATCCGTAATATTAGGTAACGAGTTTCACAGTAATGAACCAAAATACAAGAGAAAACAGAAGAGTCTTGAATTGTTTCATTAGCATGTGCAGTGCCCAGCACACTGCGGGACACCCTGTAGAAACTGAAACAGCTTCGCTGTAGGAGAAATGCACTTTTAACAGAATTTATTCCGGAGAGCCAGAAAAGCGGTTTGCTCTTCTCGACCCAGTACGCTATGAAAAGCATGGACCAACTCCTTGCTCTCAGGGCCAGAAACACTGTGAGCCCTGAAATGTGTTACAGGTGATAAAGGAAGACAGTGACAGCAGATTGATTAGAGTTGCTCAAGCAGCATGAATTAATGACCACAACTCTCTTTTGAGAGAAGTACATCATCCATACTTCTTAACAGCACCCGCTAGAAAGACAGCCTCACATTGCTTCTCAAACAGAAAAATACTGCACAACCATCCTGTATTTCAGATCCATGCTATTCAGGAATGTTATATTAATATATGAAGACAGTATAGAATTCAGGTACCTGTGGATATTACAGGTAAAAAGAAATCAGATAAACATTGCGTTACATTGACCAAAGTAGGTGGATCTTGTCGATTGCGCCAAATGGAACGGTAACGACAGACTCGTTAACAGAAAATACAAACTTCTCATGCCAACAGCTATCAGGCTATAACTCAAATAATTTTTTATTATGAAACTACAAAAAACTGCTATATGTCTCTGAAAATAAGTTGCAAACTGATTGCAACTGATTTCCTGTTGGACTCTGGATGACACGTACTTCCCAGTAGTTACACCGAACATATACATTTCTCTCTGATGTCGCTGAGTAACTCTGAATTAGGAGGGACAGATTTGTAAATGATTGAAGGAAACACCGGGTTCAGAGTGAGCTTCACCTACTGCTGGAGCTGTCATGGTATAAAACTAACCACGGGGATAGAACATGAGTGAAGAGGTCTCAAATTTTGTTCCCAGTTGTCTTAAACTAAATTCTTAACCCCCAAGACATGGATTTCGCCAGTCCCAGTTCGTAAGTGTGGCACAACAGATTTTTTTAAATGCTCAGGCTTATCAGATGTTCATGATAATGGTGAAAAAATTCTTAGCTCTTATATAAAAGGCTTTTTATTACTACTCAAGAAACTACTCAAGAAAGTTAATTTCAAATTAAGACATATATATAGTACCTAGATCATACACAGTTTGAACATAACAAGATAACTTCAGAGGATTGGGAGGTTTCTTTTTAACATTAAGGTCCATCTTTAGACAACTAATGTTCATTCCACAGAATAACTGCAATTGTGAAAGTTTCCATGTCGTTTTAAGTAACAACTTCACAATAAGTGAATGGTTGCAGCAAGAGTAAGCCCAGGAAAAAAAACAAAAACAAAAAAAAACCCCTCTAGTTTATTAAAAAACCCACGGAATATTTATCTTACAATTGCTCTAGCTTAAGAATCAGTAAAATACAATTCCGTTTCCTCAGAAAACTATTTATCAGTATGTTTCTAAAACACTGCCATATTGTTCATCACAAGACGGTAAATGGCTGAACGTTTTTCCACATCACACAATTAATTTTAATACAAAGTGCTGTCAGCAGGCAACTCCACCAGATACAGCGTAAGACCATTAAGCACAATAAAACAAGTTATTTAAGTCACAGGCCCCTTGAAAACTTAATGGATCTGTTGCATAAACATCCTTATCGCAGAACTAATGGCATAAAACCTGTTGTAATTACTTCCAGGTACTACCTACTATCATAGAGTATGTAGCTGAAAATTTTATACTGAAATAGACATTGTTTTTATACCAAACATAGACATTGATTAAAAAAGGTTACACCTCCATATTTATCACATAGAGTAGAATTCAGTTATTTTACAAGAACTGTATAGTTTATCCCCTGCAGCAAATAAAATGCAAAATGTAATTACTATTATCTTCTGTTCCCTTCTCCTTACATAGCCTATGCCTTCATCGTTTGATTTTTTTGTTTGTTTGTTTATAAAATTAATCACAGCTAGCAGGGTGGAAATCACTTTGAGCCTCATGAATGACATCCAAGAGATGGGAAAGGATTAGTTCTCAGTTGCTGCCAGTTATAGCGCCAGGTGGCTTTTTCTGCAGTGAAGGTGTTACCGATAATCCCATTACATTGGTACTAAATCTTGCAGACATCAAAATTATCACCAAGGTTCCTTTTCATCCCATCCTTTCCAAATGACTGGAAGTCGCTTCACCTGAAAGAAGTCAAATCCACATGCAGCTGCTGTTTTAGCAGCCAGCGGACTCCCTGAGAATGCCAATCGTGATCCAATTTCGCTGTGTTGGTGGCCCCCTATTCCCTGTCCAATAATACATCTGTTAAAAAATCCTACAGCTACAAATCAAGTTTAATCCTACCAGAGACCTCATGTTGGTCTTGTCTTCCAAAAAGGCAGCAGGTTTTGCCGTCTATCTCTGCTAGCGTCTGGGGAATACTCTTTAAATCCCAGCCCTACTTAGAAGAATAAGCTAAGGATCACAAAACATGACCTCAAAAACCCTGATATGACTATATTCTGACCCAGAGGCATTCATTCTAGGTGAAGATTAGAACTTTGCATAATAAGATTACACAGCAAGTGAATGATATCAAGGGACTATCCATATGCAGCCGCCTGGTTTTCTATAGACAGCCTGTGCTCTGCAATATGCAGTGCAGACGAAACAGAGCTTGGTCTTTCTAGCTGAAATAAAATAGATTCACATAAATTAGTTGGCCATTTCCAGATTCCTAAATCCCCTATTACATCTTTTATTGACAGCTCCTGTGAGGATAGCACAAATGGTATTCTCTTTGTATTCTTTGCTTCTGTAACAATCACACTGAGGGAAATGTACATAGGTTGTCTAGAAATTAACATCTTGTTTGCTGTAATCTTGGATTACAATTAACTGTGTACATAATAAAATTAGGAAATCAATGAGAAGATTTATCATTTCCAGATAACCAATGGCATTGCGTAAGACAGTTTAACATATGGTGCCAAAAATTTAAATACAGGAAAACTGAAGTCGCAGCCAATGAAAGCGTAGCTAAACAAATTATTGCACTTGATATTAAATAGATTTTTCACGATAATAAAAAATTTCCAGTCACATTTGCTTTATATAATGCTTCCTAATTCTCAATTTTCACTGAATATTTAGTGATAGTTTATCAGTTTTTCCTTAGCTAACAGAAACTCCTCTCCTAACGTTCTTTGCTTCTAACCAGACACCTTTCATCACACGAGGTAATCCCATAACTTGCACCATCTCTTCCCCAAGGAGTTGCTCTGAGATTATTACTTAAAAAAATCCAAAAACCCAAAACAAAGAAAAACTGCACACTGACTAGGCTATTTAAGTATTTATGTTTGAGCTGTTATTAATATAAAATTATTCTTTTAAAACTTCTGCATTAATGTTACATGTACTAGAATAGTGAAGGGTGCGTATCATGTTTATTGGGAAAGATTCTTCCCATATCAGATACACAACTTAAAAAATATAAAATGTTTTAAATATTCCAATTATAATCTGAGGATTCCAAACATCTAAAGCAAAACAAGGAACAATTTTCAAAAGGTCTTTCTGTGCAGGGAGTCAGGCAGAACTTGATTTTTTATTTCTGGCTGTTGGTTTTCTCTAGAAGAAACACTGGATTCAGTCTGGCAAATCTGAAAAAGCTTGGTGATATTCTGGAAGGGAAGATTATTTTCCCACATTATCTCTACTAGGCACTGACAGTTTGTCTCCAACAAGCGCTCCTTCATCTACTGGTCTCAAGCTGACAAGGAGCTCAATCCTGCAAACAAATTCACATAAAGCAATCCTCTGGTGTTAAACAACGAGAGACTACCTACATAAGAATGAGCAATTTTTCAAAACGGATTTCAAGTAGTTCTCACTGGTTCTATTTACCTTTGGGAACCAACTCCTAACAATCTCACAACCCTGTATAAAATGCTGTATTAATGGTCAGATGCATTCCAGGGCTTCTATCTTCCTCTGCAGCTCTATGCACTCTTTCCTGAACAGCGAAATACAAATAGCTGAGCAAAGGCATGGTCGTACATGGCGAGTTTGAGCCTTTGAGGGGTGCTGAAATACTCACTTAGCAGTTTCCTGTAAGAATGTCAAAGTTAGGACAAATGCCAAAGGTCTGACAGACAGCACAGCCACTTTCTGGTGACTGAGAAAAATACACCGTGTCTATGTGACAACAGTCAAATAAAAGCATATAGCTCAGAATACAGTTATCTTAAGTTTCAAAAAATTCACTTGAGACATAGACATGTAAACATTTAAAATTAATTTTAATTAAGACAAAGAGTTACAGGTCCAATTTTCAGATTAGGCACTTAAAATGTGCAACCCTCCAGAAACTAAAGTTGTCCATGGCTCACATGTCCCCTGCACTTCCCAGCGCGGACGCACCTTCTAGAAGCATGCAGGTATTTTTGGAAGTACTACTCAAAGCAGTGAATAGAAGAGGGGTGAATAATTCCCCTATGCACTGACAAGTAAAAAGGCTGTTTACTTAAAATATTTGTCATTACAAAGAGGATTGTTTCCTGGTAAAAAAAAACCAAAACCAACAAAAACACCACAAACAAAACATCCTCCACATAAAACAAAGCAACCTATTTATATACAGCATCAACAAGACTGTTCAGAAAGAAATACAAGTGTCTTAATCTTATGCCCAGTGTTAGTCTCAGATTAGAATGCCATCACTGAAGCGTGCTCCATAGTGGTTTATGAAGACAGAAATCACACAGTACGAGATCTTAACACAAACAGTAAATCAAAGCTATTACGAAACATTTGAAAAACGCAAGAGCAAAAACAAGACCAGTTTCAGCACTGCCAGAAAATATGACAACAGTAACAAAGAATCTTTCTGTCCATTCTTCATCAATACTTCCCAGTTATGAGCATCATCTTCTAATGAAGTATCTTATGCATACTGTGCATTAAAAAATATGTTAAAAAACAGGAGAAAGGAAACACACGGTCAGCTAAAAGTGAGCTCAGTATTTACATTTTCAAGTTACCGGAACAGAAGAAAAATGCAAATCAAGTGCTTGTCGCTGCTATTATTCTACAAAAATTTTGATGGCTTTCCCAAATTTTTAGTTATGAAGTTCTAAATACACATGTACACAGATTCAACTACTTATTTTTTCATAGCACAAATTGTATTTCATGTGAGTTTACACAGTAAAAATAAACTGTAATCAGTACTTTTTCTCATTGCTCAATAAAATTTTATTAGTTATTTCTGAGCTGTTTTCTGTATAAAACAAGTTCTGTAAGTTCTTCCCCGCTTACAGATACAAGTATTTTAAAAAGTTTCAAACATCAATAGATGAGTGCAATGATATTCAGTCTAAGTTAATCCCCAGACATCCAAATCCATGAATAAAAATTCATCAGTTTTAAATACACTGAGCCTATTAAGCAAGAACAAAAGCATATGCACAAAAGAGCTTTTAATATATTTCAAAGCCCACAAGAGCCGTGGTCTCATTAAAATTATAAATTACACAAACATGGAATAAAGATTCAAACTGCAGTGCAGCTAAGCAGATTACAGAAAACCCCGCGTTCCATATGATAACACACCATGGCCCTCCCAGATGGGGGCTTGGAACAAAAAGGCCATCACTGCAGCTAGGGAAAACCTCCTTGTGATCTCTGGTTTCTGTTCAGCAGATGACAGCCAAATAATATGTTGATTATTCTGTTTGTGCTGCTAAGCTTGTAAGATGGAATAAAAGCGATATGATCTATTGTGAACTCAATGCTAATGTGTTGCTCCACTCATAAATAATATACTGAATTTATTCTGAAACTATCTTTTTATCTGAGTTCCAGGTTCTAAATGCATGAACTAAAATAAAAAGCCAGCATAAACTATTATTTAATTTGATGGTTTAACGTAAAAGATACAGCTGACACAATAATAAGTGAGAAAACTGACTACTTAGTGAATCAAGTAAGTAGAGGTGCCTTTCTCAAAATTAGCAAATGATTATATGCTGAGGTACAGAGTACCTGCGCGACACTGAGAGCACTCCAGCCCCACAAACTGCATTATCACCGGTACCAAACAGATTACCAAGAAGGGCCTATATGGCTTATTTTACCACAGATAACCACCCCAAATCCAAATTTCAAATGAGGACACAAGTACTTGTAAAACAGAAAAATAGTACAGAAACAATCATTGTATAACTTCACTAATATCACATCTCCCTGACTGAATTGCTTTCTTAGAAACTGTTTAAGTTTTTAATAAGTGATCAGATTTTATTTCATCCGAGTTTACTAATTTGGCTTGCCCTTTTAAAAGGAAAAACAGGGACTGGTCATACAGCTCCTTTCACAAATATTGTGTACATGCTGAGAAGACCGATGATCTTCCTAGAATTTAACGTTCGTGAATTTTGTCTTTTATGCCGGAAATGTTAAAAATTCTGTAAAAAAAAATCATTGCAGCTTGGCAATAGCATGAGAACATCAAGACCAAACACTGCTTCACACTTCTTGGACCAATGGAAGCACAGCTGATAGAGAAATGGTGGAAACATGCAGCTCCAAGAGTGTGCAACAGCTTTCTCAGAAACATAAAAAGGTATTTGAAGGAAGCTCCATTAGCTTTCTTCCTTTTTTAGGGACACAGAGACAGCTCTAATTCACAGAAATAATGAAAATATGGAAACTGAGGAGGCATTTCGATCAAGTACACGTAAGTCATACGACTAAAAATTCAGATAAATTACTTCCTCCAGAATGAGTCCTCCATTGCAATGAAATAACACATATACATTATTTTCATACAAAAACAATAAAAAGGTTTCAACAATTGCTACCATCACAGCACTAATATCTAGGCCAGCAAAAGCTAACTCGAGTCAACACAAACTTCAATGCATTACTGAGTAGATAGTAACTTGAGAACCACAAAGGTGATTGCTTAGGTAGCCCTACTCCTAGATACATGCTCCTGAAATGGGATTTCAGCAAATACAGCAGTTTTGGCATGGAATTGGCAGGCTCAGTACAGGAGATGGAAGAAGCTGAAGCCATTGAGATAAAGAGTAATGGAAGTTTGCTAAAATACAGCTTGGCTACAAAAAAGCCAGATATTCAGTGTTTTCTGCTTTTTTCATCACAATATTATTCCAAATTTGGAACAATGTAAGTTTTCTTAAGTAGCCAACAGTGGATCTGGCTTTTTATATTTAAAGTGAGTTTTACTAGATTGCTTGCTTGTGTTTTACCTAACTTTATAATTCACAGGGAAAAACCTAAATTTTAATTCTTGCCTACTTAAAGTCCAAAATGCGTCTTTTCTTCATCTACTTCTCAATGATCTAATTAGTTTACCATTCTAAACGAGTTCTTACAACAGTCATGTCTTTTGAAAAGCAAGCAAGACTTCCGTCCCTCTGCTCAGAAAAGGTACAGTTACACAGCTCTACAGAATTATTTACAGCAGCACATCTTGGTTCATCCCCCACTCTATGGATGGTCATGATGCTGTGAAACTAGACGGAAGTCCATCGAATGCACCTGAATGTTCCTATGACTCTGCAGTATCTTGTCCTCAGCAAAACCTGAGGGTTGTACGCTTCTATGAAACCGCTGATCAACATCACTACTTGGGAAAGCCAGAACTAGCGTCAGCCTGAGCTGGGCCAGTAACTGTACCACTGTTCACAGTGCTATATACATTACTACATCTAGGTCCTTGTAACACACCTGTATGCATTTCAGTTCAAACACTGGTCTTTTGCATGTCTTTATCAGACATGCAAAGATTGAGTAGTTCATAAATATAAGACAGAATGGGCAAAAAGGGTGGGGAAACTGCTTGTTAGAGGATACTAGACGATCTGAAGTGACTTCCATGCTGGCAGTGGCTGAATAACCAAGCTAGCATTAACCTACCTGTCTGGAATATCTACGGAAGTCACAATGATCAGAATACATTGTTGGCCAGTACACTGGAAAGGTGAGATTGCAAGTTTGTGGGACTCACCAAGAAGTTGCATCCTTACAAGTAAGCATGCCGGCAAGGAGTCCCATCTCTGCTGTCATTGAGGTTTTGAGATTTATTTTCAATTAACTGTCAGTTCATCATTCTACCACAGAGTAAGAACTTTCTGAATCTCATCTAGCATGTCTGTCATTACTTCAACAGATGCCAGAGCCAGCTGTTGAAAGCTAATCCGAAAAAGTGTCAGCAATACAGATTCTACACTCCAGCACAGTAGTCAGAAGTTACTTGTAAGCATAAGAATAGTTAACATTTCCTTTATATAAGAGGGGAGGTCAGACAGGTGGGGCTGTGCAACTAGAAGACTAAAGACCTAGATTTTGTTTACTTTTAAATTCAGAAACTACTGCAGAAGTACTTCTTGTTGAAACATTACTGTTTGGTTTTGGCTAACATTATAAGACAGGGAAAATTCTTTGTTATGAAAACTCCCTAAAAATATTTCTGCAAGCAGAGATGAGCTACAATTTTAAAAGAATTCTGAAGGTGATCAGTTAAATCTTTTCTGGCCATGGGGAGGCCTCCATTGCTTTGCCAAAGCACATCACAGGTTTCAGGTCTCACAATATTGCAGAGATGATGGACAAAAAAGCTAAATCCAAAAAAGAGCACTTTCTATAAAATCCCACAAGGTAGATGAGGAGCAAACATTGCCTGTATTCCAGCACCTGCTGATACTGTAGATTTGTAATAGAAGTAACAGTTGAAATTGGTTATTTGGAATAATGCCTTTGAAGACTAAAAGCGCTAACAACTTAGCAGAAAACATAACACTTTTTTGAAACCCAAAATGTGCCAATTCTTAACCTTTGTAATACCAACATGTCAGGAAAAAAATGCTATAGCAACTATAAATTAATTTCAGTGACACATATTTTTACAGATATGCAGCGAATCTTAGGCTCTAAAAGCACATGTAATAAGTTATTTCATACTTTTGCATAAACTGCACTAATATAAATTACATTCAAAAAGTCACAGCTATTAAACCTTTCATTTCCATAAATCATAATTACTTACATTATTTACCTGGCTTTAGAAATGCCTATTTAATGAAATATGTGCAGATACAATTGGAAGACAACGACGAAGACTGAAAATATTAAAGCATTTAAATTTTGTTTTTCCAGTTGAAACACAAAGTTTACTCTTCACCTCTTCCACAGGCATGCTGAAGTGACAAACTGTTTTATTCTCTGAGGGCAGCCATTTGTATTCAATATGAAATAGAGTCCTGGATGTTAAGCATCTGAAAAGGCTAGAATCAATCTGGCTTAAGTTCTAGTTTTTAAACTTGAAGTAAGCTTTATATGGACATGGAACCCAGTATGGAAAACATTACAAACATTACACCACTAATCGGCACGATACTTAAGACAGTACATTCAACTTACAACTCACTTTCAATATCACTGTTCTGCAGCTTTCAGTAATACTATACTGCACATTTGTATAATCTGAAATTACAGAAACATTAAATAACTTTTTAAAGATTTATTAAAACACTGTCTTCAGCACTTTAACTCACGTCTCCTAATTTCTTTGTTTCTATTTTAAAAGAGCTGTTTAAATTTGACACAGGTTCAAATTTTTATCGCTGTTGTTCAGTATACCCACAGGGATGCATTTAGGTAACACCCAGAGGCTTTCTGAAGAAAATCATATCATGTTTTATATAATATCATACAACTGGTATGTCTTAAACCCTCCCACTAATCCTCGCGTTCTCCATGGACTGATTGGATAAGTAGTCTTTAAGCTTTTTCATACTGAAAAAAAACCCAGGTCTGTCGGTGTCAGAACTTCCAGGATTAAACATTCTTTCCAGTTGTTGGCTCATGGCCTGAAGATCCTGCACTTTCAAACTTATCCCATTCTAGCTAGTTCAAAGATCAGGAAAATGAAGCCATCTTCTTTGCAGCCATAATCCATGACCCATGCTGTTAGATACTTAAGAACATCTCAAAAGCAAACTACCTTGTTTCGGCTCCCAGCGGGAGCTCAGCAGGGCACTGGATCACATGACTGCGAGCCCTACCTAGTCAGGTGACTCAACAGCTAATCTGATTTGGTGACTATAAAACTTTAATCAGTACAGTCTAATACCATCACATTCCAGAACTGATGAGGGAAGCAGCTTGGCGATGGAACAGCAAACACTAATAAGATTATGAATTAGAACTGCCACCAGGATGCAGTTTTCTAGTTCTCTATCCCCTACATAAATCCAACAGAAAAATATTACTCATCAGGCAGACATACGGTTTTGAAACAAAATGCACTGATGCGTTTTATTCCAAAATGGATAGCATTTTGCTCATTGCCACGGAAGGACAAGAGCATACACTGAATCTTATAAGGCACAATTAAAATGTAGCCAAAACATTCATTTGAAATCAAGGAAAATAGAATATGTACATCAATAACATAGTCTTGTTGAGAAACACTGCTCAAATACAGCCTCAGCTTGCATTAACTGGAGGTCCAAAGAGTTTACATCTGCAACCCACATAGGCTGCATGCAGTAAACAAAGAAAAGAGGCAATGACAGCCACAGCAGGTGTGTTTCCTCTTATCAAGCACAAAGTATCTAAAGCACACTTTAAGAAGTGCTGCTATTTTGGGGACACTAGGATATTCACCAAATCCGTAGGCTACAGCTTTTGAAGAGAAATGACAAACATACTTGCAGAAAAAATTCCAAGCACACCTTTTCCCAAATGTTTTGATTGCTCTCTCACTCACCCATTGTATTCCCTCCATTTTTTCCTTAGGGAATTCTCACCCAAAATCCTCTTAATCCATCTTAGAATCTGCATTTGGCATAGGCTAGTAGTTGAATTGGATCAGCAAGTTTACAAGAAATGGAAACCAGAGCTTGATTTCTTCATACTAGAGTTAGGATTTGCAGTTAAAATAGACATAAACATTTGATCAGGTCTACATGGTAATATGCAAGCAGCAAGAAAGAAAAGTTGATTATTCTACAGTTTAAGACGTCCCAATCTAGACACAAAGGTTTAAACTTCTCCATTCTACAATGAGCTGAGTATGACCGTAGTCAGTTGCCATAGCTCAGCAGACAACAAATAACTTACTAAGACATTTCCTGATCGCTTGCAATCATTTCCATGTTCTTTACTTTCTCTGCATTTCAATTCCATCCCTAGAGCAGGAATAGTAGGACTTATCTACCTACTAATGTGTATTTGAGGATGAGGGGTTTTTATGTAGTAGTATCTAGAATTACAATTCCCTCGGTCTTGCTTTCTGTCAGACAGCCCCTAGTGGGATCTTTTACAATGGCTGGAAATTAATCTTTTGGAAAGTGGACACGTGAACATAAGCAAACCTTTAGTATCATTCAAAGAGAGTGAAAAAGCTATTATTATTCCTGAAAATGAAACACCATTGACTTCAAAATAAAGAAAATTCCATAAAATTAGTTTGTTCTCTAATTGTCTGAAATGAAACACAGGTAAAGTCAGATGTTCTAAGTGGTGTTTTCATAAGCATATACTCACTTGTAAAACTTTATTGTATTAAAGAGTTAATTTTTTTTAATTAAATCTTTGAAAAATTGCTTATTTCCACCTGCTTTCTAAAGCAGTAGGACTTTAATGGTACCCATCATCTTAAAATGTGACAGAGGAAAAACGAACATCACAAACAGAATTACTGCAATACTTTTTAACGTTCAGTTCTTACACTGAAAAACTATTTCTACTTTTTTTTTTGTAGTATCTGAAAGTCTCTTCTGTTATAAGTTACAATCTAAGAGTTTCTCTATATTTCAAAGGATGTCAACTCACAAAATTTATAACAAAAATATCACTTTATTTAAAAATACATAGAAGTCTGAAATAGCTGCGAGGTTCACAGGGTGAGGTGAATTAACAGTTCACAGCCAGCAAGAGGTGGAAGGTTCAATTGCCCCCTCCCCACTGTGTGTATATGCCCCTTTCCTTATTGCATCAACTTAGCAATATAACACAAAATTAACCTGTTAAGAAAGTGGATAGATAGTTCCAAGTCAGATTAGTGGCTGAATCAGCTCAAGAAAGGATCTGACAGACACCAGGGTTTGTTGGAGGAAACCAGGTTGAGGAGGAAAAGGAAACAACACTTCCTCTTTCAGCAATGCTGACCTGTTAGATCAGCTCGGGAGATGTTGAGATTTCCAGTAAACTTGCACTTTCTGCAAGAAATTTTAATACCACAGCAAAAATATTCCCAATTGCAAAATGCTTTCAGAATCTGGGCTCCAAAATGAAAGAGGAAAAAAAAATTTAGCCTCTAGTTTTAATTCTGCTGTGGGAAAATGAGATAAGAAAAAGGAAAAAAAGGAAAAAAGGGTAAGAGCTACCCGTCAGAGAAATACCAAATGAGAAATGGACGAACAAGTGAGAGGGCTCAGCCCTGGATGTATATTTACACCTATTCTGTAAAGTTAATGCAACCTATATTAGTACATTTTACTTAAAAAACAAGCAAATAAATACTTTGTCTCATTAAAGTAACAAAAGGAAGTGTACTGCTTGGAATGGGGGGGGCGGGGGGAAGGAATCACTGAGACCAAGTACATGTAGGATATCATTTGATTCTTTTTCTGATAGGTAAGTAGTGGTGACTTCTCAAAGATATCTTCTTTGGGTTACAAGTATTCTATTTAAGAGTTCTCTATAGATATACTGCAATTTTTAATAGTGTTACACACATTTGCAAGCACTCACATCTGAAATATTTAGGCATCTGGACTCCAGAATGGCAATACAGCAAGAAATGGAAGAGCTGATGTGATGTTTTGAAAGTGGAGAACTCTCTGCAAGTTTCAGCCTCCTCACTCAATTATACAGAATTTACACCAGAGAATCCCACTAACAATAATGCATTCTTGAACTCTTTTAAAAGAACTGTGCATTACATTTTAAGCCTTTATTTTGTTAAAGTCCTTCCTATTCCAGATATTCACAAATCATTAGTCAGATCCTACAGAAATTACATTTAATACTATATTTATTTCCTGGCGTGTTTTTAAATGTGTCCTTCAATATTTTTTTTTCCTCTAAAGACAAATACTTCTAACATCCACTGGACAATGATCTACATTTGAAACTAAATATTTATTATTCAATATTTCACAGTTTGGCATTAAGACAACCTCTTGATACTCATGATAAAGATCTTAAACTGTCCACTCCTTAACATGTAAAGAAGCTTGGTCAGCAGCAAAATTAATGCTATTTCACCAGCTAGGAAGACGTAATACTGAAACTTCATGCTCCTGAGCTTGAATTTGATATGAAGGAAAAACTTTGGTTCAGGATTGTTAACATATTGTTGCTCTTTCTTGCTGTTCATATTTAATATGGGTATGATTTTTTCCTCAATTAAAAAAAGAAATTAAATATCAATTAAAAACAACCACAGGTCTTCAAAAACCATGGTTTATAGCAATAACAAAAATCATTTATTGAAATCAAAGATGGAGAGTGGGGAATTATAACATTAGAGACTCATTAGTACATCCTGCTACGTGCGAATGTCTTCAAGTAGCTTTTGATGCATCTGAAACACCAACAGATTAAAAATAAATACACAAATACTTGTGACAGTGGCTCCCGCATAGGAATTTCTCTTAAATTCAGAGTACTATAACATAAAGTGTTGATTTACAAAGCAAGCATAATAATTTTTTTCATTAAGATAAAAAGCATTTTAATGTCTTTGTATAAAAGAAGAACAGCAAAGGAAATATCAAATTCAGATATTTCACCAATTTTTACATACACTCAGTCTAGGGCAGTTGTTTGCTGCCATGTACAAGGCCCCAGGCTACTGTCCATAAATTGCTAATAAAGAGTAAAGGACATGCTACTCTTCCAAAATACACAAAATAACTTTCTATAATATTAGTGACTGAATCAAAAATTAATGCTAATGAAGCACAGAAGTTACATTTCTCACGTAAAGCAACTTTTTCTGCTACAGTTCTTGGCTTATGGCATAGTCCAGAGCCATCATACTGATGCAAGATCTTGCTTCCAATGAGATGTCTTAAGTCGTACATTTATTACAGACCTGCGGTTATTTACAACCGCGTGAGGGACTCCAAGCATACTTGTACACTACGTTACATGCAGTTACTTAAATACCGTTAGAAAAAAAGAACGTTTTACAAATACTTTTTCCTTCCTGTTCACGTCCAGGCTCGCACACACGAAAAGCTTTTTTCGAAGGGGGTGACGCCGACGGTGCGGCACAGAGACGGGCGACATAACCCAGGGGTGCTGTAACCCAGGGCTTACTTCAAGCCTTACTGACACCTCGGGCACCCCAACCGAGTGAAGAAAGCGGGCTTTTCCCCGAGTCGCCGCCACCGGCAACGCACTACGCACGCCTTCGCACGCCGGCCCCGCACCTGGGCGGGACGAGGCCCAGCCGCCGCCTCCCGCCACCGGCCCCTCTCAGCCCCGGCCCCCGCACTCGGCCGGAGCTCCGAGACGCCCGCCGAAGCGGCACCCCGCGCCCTGCAGCCCAGCCCCGCCACACTCACCTGCCTGCTGGCTACCGGGCGCCCCAGCCTTTCCCCCGCCCCTTTAGCCCGGGACGTGCAAACAACGCGGTCTCCCACTGGATAGCGCGTTTCCGAAGCCGCTCTCCCATTGGTGGAGAGGAAAGGGCTTGATTCTTCCCGGCGTCCCCTTGCCCCTGTCAACCCACAGGCAGCCGAGATGGCGGCGCCGGCGGCCGGCGGTGCGGTGCGGGGCCGCGGGGCCACCAGCTTCCAGCGGAAGGCGGCGGCCGGCAGCCGCCTGGCCGCTGTCGCGGGCACTCGGCCTTCCGTTCGCCACGGGCAGCTGCTGCTCTCCAGCGGGCTCCCCTCCCTGGACTGTGTGCTAGGTTGGTGGGGAGCGGGACCTGGGTGCTGCCCTCCCCCGCCCGGCGGCCCTCTCCTTTGCTAGGCCCTGCCTGTCATTTACCTTCCGTGACCCCACAGCTGCTCCCGCAGGCTTTTACTCCCTCCCCACAGTTCCCGGGATTGGGGGGAGGATGGGGGGGGAAGAGGAAGAGGCAAAGCAGGATCCGTTTCCCGCCTTGAGCCCCCCCGCCCCCGTGTGAGGAGGAGGGAGGTGGTCCGGGCAGGTGCGCCTGCTTTGCAGCCTGCTTGCAGAGAAGATTGCCATTTACCGTTCATTTAAATCCGGTTAACCACCTTTCTAGAGTGGAAAGCTACTCTGTAAATTTACTTAGTAACACATTCCTGTCATATTTCAAACTGTCATAGTAAAGGGTCTGAAGTTTTCGGTTTTGAAAACCATATTTCCTGAATTAACTCGAAGTTGAATGTGGTGTAGTTCTGGTTCTTCAGTACACCAATTTTTAGGATGCATTTTACCATAAGACTGAACTCTCAGTGTGGCTCTTCTGTCTTGCTCGCCACTGCTACTTCATTATAAATGCTATGTTTAGATACATTCCACTGATGTGATGCTGTTCTTACTGTCTGTGAATCTGCTTTTGCCTACTGTCAGTGTCAAGATGCTAGATAGTTCCTTGGACTGATCCGTTGTCACCATTGCTATGTTATAATCCGTGCCATGAACTAGGACCATTTACTTGGACTGGGAGCTAATTCATTTCATGGGTATAAACAGCATGTTTTATCTGTATGCATTAGGGCTGCGTGATCCTTTTACTAACTACTGATACGTTGCAGTACATCTTCAGTGTACATGGATGGGACTACTTTTAGGTGAGGAAGGCTTGACTTTAGCTTTGCTCAGTCATCCCTGGAGGAGTACATGGAATATAGGAATATATAATTTTTCTTTCTAAGAATATTCTCTATGAATAATGATAAATATAAAAGTTGTATCCATTCTATAAAAAAGTTTTTGCAGCCTGTGTATCTTAAGGAGAATCACACTTCTGTATCTTTTCTGTCTGTCTGTCTGTTTGGTAGGGAACATCTGCATTTCCATCAGGGATTGGCATCCTTGTGGAGAAAGCTCTTCCTCCTTAAGAGAGAAGTATTTCATTAAGTGAGTGTAATTTGTGAAACCCTGTGGTTGCATAAATATAAAATTTGCATTGAATATTCCAGTTCTTGTTCCTATTCTGTTTTATAAACAGTGAATTTTGCACAGCATGGGTCAGAAGATGTAGACGGTTCCCATGGTGGCAATCCCCTAAATGTCCAGGCACTGGCTAACATAATTAGTGGTTTGTTATGGAAACTGGGGAGACTTCTTCCAGTAAATCCAGGATCCCTTCTAAAATACCTCTTCCTTGTCTTTTGAATATTCAGTAGTTTCCTGACCTTAACAAGTTTTACCCTTGAACATCAAGAAAGTTCGTCAGCCCTAGGAATAGCAACTTTTGAAAATACTTTTACAATGTTTTTTGGTTTGCGGCACATTTGAATAACTGGGAAACCCTATATTCCTGTGTTAAATCTTTGCTAACCTCCTAGCCCTTAAATCACTGATTTCTGGAGGCTGAGTGGGTAGGCCAGGAAAGACTCATGCCAAACATGCTGTACTATAATAAATTTCCATTGATACCAGGTATTAGGCATTGTTGGAGACAGACCGCCCAGCTAGGTGGACCTGTACGGAATCATTGATTTTGGAGGCTGGGGAGGGGCCTTAGGAATTCATCTACTGCAACCTTAAAGCAGGCTCTGCACTGAATTCAGAGTTGGTTGCTCAGGGCTTTGTCCAGTTGAGTCTTGAAAATCTGCAATGGCAGAGATTTCACAGCCTCTCTGGACAACCCAGTCCAATGCCTAATTATCTTTGTAGGGAATTTTCTTTTTCCTTATATCCATTTGGAACTTTTCCTGTTTCAATTTATGCCTGTTGTTTCTTGCCCTCCCACTCTGCACCTCAGCAAAGAGCTCAAATGTCTTCTCAGTAGCTTCTCTTAGGTACCGGCAGGCTGCTCTTAGGTCTTCCTCTCTTCTCCAGGTTAAACAAGCCCAGTTCCTTCAGCCACTCCTTGTGGGTCATTTCCCCCATCTCAGTGCCCCTCTGCTGGACTCACTGAAGTTTATCTTTACTTCTTTCATGTACTGAGGGGCCCAAAGCTGGACGTTGTATCCCAGATGTGATCTAATGAGTGCTGAGTAAGGGGGAGTAGTCACATCCCTTGACCAACTGACTGAGCTTCTATTGATGCAGCCCATTATGCTGGTGACTGCAGAAGTATTGTACTTGGTCTCTTTCATGTCCTTTTTGGGTTTGTGTGGAAATGCTTCATAAATGTCTTGCAGAATGCTGTTTATGTGTTTCTTAAAGAATGCTGTTACTTTTTTTCTTTCATCTTGTCCACTAGCAGTTAAATAATTGACTGTACAAAATATTTAATTTTATTGTCACCAGGGACTGAGGACAAACCTTTTTGTATAAATTACCAATGGAAGTTACTATAAACTGATTTAGTCTGGTATTTTTCATAGGCATATTTTTAATGGTCACCAGGCATAGTCTTCCAGCTCTCATGCTTTGGGCTTGGATTTGAGTTTGCCTTGTTCAGAAGGTGCAACCCAAATATGGTATTATTTGCCAGACAGGAAGATATAGCTTATGAATAACTGTGAGTAAGGGAAAGCATGGTGTTATCAGACACAGGTCTAATTAGAAACTTTTGAAGGGAGGAAAAGGCAGAGGATATGTGGAGGAATTTCTTTTACCCTACACTGGCTGATTTGTTACGTTATTTGTGATAGCTAGCTCTTCCTTAATAAATGCATTTCCTTTCAAAAGGAAGTGGTAGATAAGTGCTGGATTTCAAATGCCACATTACCATTAAGGTGCTTCTTGCATCTCCAGGCTTTATATTCAAGTTTATTTTCAAGGTTTATAGACCATATATGCCTGATTTGTGCCGAAGCAGTTCTCTGTAATAAGCTGTAACTATTGTGTAATATAACCATCAAGTGCTTGGTATTGAATGTTTTGTTTCAAGCTGCTTGAAAAAGGTCACAGATATGCTTTGAAAACAATCGGGACACTTCTCAAGTTGCAAAGTTTGTTATGTTTCTGTCCCTAAGGCGTTAAATCTCATTGCTGTAGGTAGCAATGCAGAAAGTTACGAGTCTTGCTTAGTTGTTTACATGTAGTACTGCCTTAGATATTGGCAAAGAAAAATTAAAATGGCAAAATAAGGAAGAATTACAAGTTCACAGCAGTTTTTTTAGGAAACTTGAAGATTTTACCTCTTCCTTTTGATTCTATCAACGTTTCTGCTACTTTTTCCTGTCGTCTGTTTTTTGCTTAATTTACTATTATTGTTGCTCATTGTAATATGAATATGTAACCATGGTGACTGCAATAGTTTTACATTCCACCTAATAGAATACACTTGTTCAAACCGTTCACTACATCTGATAATGTAAAGCAAATCCTCTGACCTGAGTTTGCCTTTAGCAACAAGGGTATGTGCGCATATGTTACAACTCTGACTTGTAGAAAGAGACAGTACAAATGATGATCTGAAAATATAGCTTGTGAGAATTTTGACTGTGCTGACATACTGTTTGACAAACAAATTCTGTCTTGTGCAAGCAATTTAGAAGCAGAAGAGACACTACTGCTGTGGTGGCTACAAGTGAGCTTTTTATAACCAAGATTTTAAGTCCTTATTGCCATGAGGCAATACATTACTTATGGCTGTTTTCATAGTACATCCTTTGGGTTCATTTGCATTTATTTCCTGAACAAATGAAATGAAACAAAAATTGGTGGATTAGAACATGGGGATTTCATGAGTGACTCTTAACTTTCCAATAAACAGTACTTATAGTTGGGGTTTTTTTAAATATCTAGGAAATGCTTGATTACTTGATAAGCTTGCCATAAATATTGAGGCATTTGTACATCTTGACTCAGGAGCATAGCTTATAAAATCTGTGATGTGTTGAACTACAACTATGAAGTTGAAGTTAGTAGCTGACTAAACATTGGCACTGTCATGTACTGCTCAAGTTGTGGTTCGTCATGACATGATGACAAAGTGATTCTGTTGTGGTTTTAATTCAGGTGTTATTATGCAACAATATTAGCACTTTTTGGGCTATGGGAGAGAAATTTGCTTTTTCTCTTCCTTCTGAGTATATATCAACATTACCGGTGTTACCGACATTCGTAGTCCCACCAGCAGAGCTAAAGATAAAGAAGTTGATCCAATCCCAATTGGAATCAATTTCAAGTTAAGTTTAATGAGCTCTTAAATTGATAGACTGAATTATCCTGTTCATTAGAGTCCATCTATGCAGTCCAGAACTGACTTCTTTTATCAAGAGCTTTGGATATTGTGCTGATGTGATTTAGTTTGCTCCTGACTTGCTTTTAAAGCAGTATGTAATTGCAGAAGACATACTGCAGTTTCCTTCATGCAAAACACTGCAATAGGCTAGTTACATATGGCCATCTGAACACTTCCAGGAATTTTGAGCTTTCCTGTCACAGTCTTATATGATTGTGCAATAAAATATTTGTAGTCAGATTTCAAGTTATTCCACTATTTTCAGTCTTGGAATTCAGATTATAAAACAGTTTACTCTTCACCTAAAATAAAATATGAATTCTTCTTTCACTGTCTTTGTTAAAATTCCTTCTTGGGACAACTATTTAAACTGCTGTTACATAATTATGTTTGCTGTCTCTTCAAGGAGGAAATAAAGCAGCCAGGATGGGAGTTCATAGATTTTTATTTTTTTTTCCTGGTCCTCCACACTGTTGAGATCAATGGGATAATAATCTATGTATCAAAACGTATTGATACATAGATTCTGTTCTGTTTATTGTTCGTTCACTCATCTGTGATTGGAACGTAAGCATTGATCGTAATTGTTTAAGCAAAAAGAATGAAAAATAATAGTGGCCACGTATAAATCCGTCAACATTTATTTTTATTTTTGAACAAATATTTCAATCAACTGCATTCACAGAGTTGTTTTTATGTCCAAGACATACTATAAAAGACCTTAATAGTATATTTTTTTTTTCAGATGTGTGTTATGATGTTTGTGATCTGTCAGTCCAGGTTTCATTGGGTGAAATCCTACCTGCCTTATTGGCGTGTCTGTTTTCAGTAATAAGATAAAAAACAGTGGAAACAGGATTTTGCCTCATTGACTTGGGTGGGAATTTGCTAGCCTCTTAGTAGGTGACTTTACATACGTGGTTCTTGGTACAAAGGAATATCACTTGGTAGTGATTAATATGGATTTAATTTGGAGAATGTTTACTCACTTGAGTCATCCAGGTAAAAATTCGCTGGCTCAGACCATACATCATTATTGTACTACTTGAGCATAGTTGCATAGAGCTCTGCAGGATCTTTTTTCCACAATGATGATAGTACAGTATATTGTGAAAGTAATTGTAATGTGTAATATATAATTACATGTAATGTATAATTATTTCATAATAGAGAATTGTAGGAAGTATTGCAAAGGTAATTAAAATGTTGTTCACTTTTATATTTTTAAATTCCCCGTTATCACCTTTCTTTGACTTATAAACTAAAAAAACTTAATTGTTCTCTAACATAGTATTAAAATGTAGTCTTACTTTATTCTTCATTTTGTTTTGTTTCCAGGTGGAGGTGTAGCTGTTGGAACCCTTCTTCTTATTGGTTAGTATAGAATATATAGATACTTAAAGCCATATTCTGATATGTTTTGCTGGTTTTAATGTATTTATCAAATAACCTGTCTTTTCATTGTTTTTTAAACTCAGACTTTAAGAAAGTATAACTCTCAGGCCTCTTCACTTTGGATAGCCTTCAGAGTGGACTATTGTCTATTTCAAGAATTACTGGAGGTGGATCAAAACCTTGCTTGTAGACAGGTTTGGGCCCCCAAGAAGAATACTGAAGAATTCTGTTTGAAAGCAGGGCATTTAGCAAATTTCAGGACTGTTTAGGAAAATTTTCAAATTACTTAAGATTTTCTAAACTACTTGATTTCCTGTAAGATTCACACTTTTTTTTTTTAATCATCACAAAGATTGTTTTTTCATCACAAAGATTTTATCATCACAAAGATTTTTTTTTTTAAATTTAGCTTTCTGAGGAAGATGTGAAATACAGAATCTTTTAATCTTTTGGTTGCCAGGATCAACTAAGAGAAAGCTGTTGGAAGCCTCCTTTCTTTCAGGGTGTGGAAGAGGCACACTGAGATGATTAAATAGGTTACAACAGAATTCCCTTTGCAGACTACATTGAAACTTTGTAAAATGTACCATGTCTCCATTGCAGCTGAGATGCCCAGCTTTCCTTTCTATTTAAAGTGTAGCAAAGGGGAAAAGGACTATTGTACACATACATCTTTGTCTTCATATCCCCAGGGTATGTGCTGGACCTTAGAGCCAAGAAACATTTCCCAACACCCTCAGCTTAAGAACAGCCACCAAAAACAGAATTGTGAGGGAAGACTAACTTCTTACAAGTTAGTCTTGTAAGTGCTTACAGTTTCAGCATATAAGTAAAGACGATCGTTGTTGCAGAAGAGAAATTGAAGGAGATACCATCTGATTTGTCACATCAGTTCATTAATCTAGAGGTTCTAAGGATACAAAACTACTTCAAAGTGATGTAAGGGCTGAATGGTGATAGAAATGTGAAATTTTTTTCCCCCTATTTTAAATGTTTATCAAATTAATGGTTTTCAATAGAAACTTTCAAGCTTGTTACTTTCCTAGCAAAAAGAACTGATTTTACAGAAAAAAATGAAAGGTTATTAGAGAAACACCTGTAGCTATGTGGAAAACATCTGCATCTGAGTTCTGTGTTCACATCTTAAATAGCATAACAATTTAAATACTACTCTTTTAATACTAAGTAGCTGGAACAGAGAACTAGGAACTTAGGGACAACAGATCTAGCTCTTAGCTTTCCAGTCACTGCAATTTCTCTGAACTGTTGGAGTCTAGAAAGTTGTGTGATTGTTTTCTTCCACTAAATAAGAGGTAAAGTACCTTAATTTCCTTATTTGTAGGAGTGATTAAAACATATATCACATTGCAAAGCTATTTGAGGTACACAAGCAATGTCTGAGTGCCTACATATTAAGTGCCAAAAGTCCTGCATTAAGGCCTTAACTTAAAATAATATATTAATTTTTAAAACAGTGGATTACAGGAAGACAACTGCCAATTGATTTGAAATTGCTAGGTAAAATCTGGAAGATAAAAGTAAAAACGGTGTCATTACAGATAAAAATGCCAGTTTCTCAGTGCAGAAGATTGAAAGTGTAATAAGGCACCATTTTGGCTAAATCCTGAGCTTTTGAATGCCTCACAGGTTGTTGAGGATCAGTGCAAAGTTGTAAAATGGGAGTATAGAGACAAAATCTGAAAAACTCGGGTACAGAGTAAGACACAACTAGCAAGAATTATCAAGAGTAATACAGATTTTTCTTAAGTATCTCAATAGTTATAAGAAGTCCAAGAGAAGGCCTGGTTGGTTACTCGAGGAGGTGGAAAAGCTAGTCATAGTTGATACTGGGAAAGGGGAAAGTTGTAAAAATTTTTGTATTAATCTTCACCCAGAAGGAGCGCTGAAATCTCGTGACTATCATAATTGAGAACAGTGACTAGATTTCAGGTTTGCCTAGGGAAAAAGCAGACTAGTGTATGCCTAGGTGATTTGGTTGGTTTCAAATAGATTGTGCCTGCAGAGTATCTTAAGAGCTTGCTGATGAAGTGTTAGGCCCATTAGTGTTTATGAGAACTGGTAGAGGACAGTGAAGGAAAGAAGGAACTGGAAGATTAGAAAATACAAATACAGTTTCTATTTTTTAATGCTATTGGAGGAGTCACTGAATTGCAGGCCTTGAACTATAGTTCAGAAGAAAACAAGGATGTAAGTAGCAGCCACTATGTTGAATAATCTTTCCGTATGAGAGAATGAACTTTGTGGATAGAGGATAAGCAGGACATGCCATTTATCTTCACTTTAGTAATGTTTCTGACACTATTTCAAATGGGATTCTCGTAATCAAAGCTTGGAACCATACTCTGTGTTCATTTCTAATATGCATTCTTGGTGTTTATAATGCAAACTAGCTTCACAACTTAATACATTGCCGTTGCATCCTTCCCATTATATCCTTCTTGATGTTCTGAAATAGGCTTTTTACTTGCAAGAAGTTTAGTCCCCTGATCACTTGGAAGTATTTCTAGTAAGGTCATTTAGAATTCATTGCATGAAATTTATGCAAAGACAAAAACATCATGTCTCCAGTGATAGGCACCAGTAGGCTAGCAGCTGTTTGGCATGTGGCTTTTCAGCCTTAAGAAAGATTTAATCAGTAATTTTCAGTCATTTTCTGAAAGGGATGAAAACAATTTGGTCCCAACATGTTATCTGTGTTTACTTTCACTGTGGAATGACAGCCGTCACTTGGGAGACTGGTCTATATTTGTATCTAGAATTTTGGTTAAAATATTTTGAATTGTTACAATATTTTGAATTAGTCTTAACACTAAAGAACCTAACCTAATTTGGGGAGAACTCACTTGAAATCTGTTTTAGTCACTATTGGGGTTACATCATGTTACTTTTTGTTGGTGTAGGGCTTATGTGAACCTGCATTAGAGGCTGAACAGCATTTTCTGTTTGCCAGTGAGCAAGGTAATGCTCTTATTGTGGCTTGTTGTTACTTTATGGCTAGTTTTTATTTCTGTATTTTATCCATCATTAGAGACAGGTGTTGCTGTCTCACTGAATCTTAGAAAATCTTGATTTTTACATAAAATGTATAAATTAGTGTATGTTGTGGTGCATATTAAGTAATTTGAATAGTTGCCTGCCAGAGAAAATACCTGACATTACCTAATTCCATATAGGCCACTATCTGTGTAATGGCTACCATTTAAATTCAGATTTTTTGAGGAAACTGAATTGATACAGCGGTTCACTATTGCTGAAAGAGGTTGTCCAAATCCTTCTCCCCATTCTTGGCTGTGCAATCTTGTTGTTCCTTGAGCTGGTGCCAGTGCTTTTCAACTCCCAGCTCTGCAAGTTGACAGAAAATTCACCCAGTTAAAGAGTGGAGACTGTTCTGTCTGTTTAGTGACCTGAATCAGCTCACTAACAGACAAGCTGAGTACCAGAGCCAGCACAAGGGAAAGAAGGACTGCACAGTGAGGACTAGGAGAGAAAGTAGATGGCCTTTTTCAAGGCAGAAAGTGCCAGTTAAGCTTAATTTTCTCATTAAATTTCACCCAAATTTCTGTGAATTCAGGAAAAATGATAGAAGTTTTATCTCTTACTGCTTTCAATGAAGATCTTGCTTTTCTCGCTCAGTTTGAGAAGAGCTGCAATCTTGCTATGGACAAAGGAAGAAGAAAAAAATGTTAGAACCTATCGTATTTTACACAGATCGGAGATTATTAAACTAGATGAGTTTTGTTTTGTCTTCCTATTACAGTATGCACTGGCCCTTCCAGTAGATGAACTGGGTGGCATCAAATGAACCTACTGGCTGGAAAATAGTCATTGAGCAAAAGAAAGCTGTTCTTCAGATGGTATGCAATTAAGTGGAAGAATACTTCACCAGAGGGTGTTGTGGATGTAAAAAAAAAAATCATGGTCTCAGAGGGAAACTGGGCAGCTTGATGGAAGAGAACACCATTTGCATTTCTAGGTTAGTGGATACCAAGTCCGGCTAAGGAAGTCCTTGAGCTACAAACGGTGGGAGGCTGAGCAAGTGCTTGGGTGAAACATCTCATTGCTTGTTCAGTTCTTATTACCTCTTCCTAAATATCTGCTTTTGGCTACTGTTGGGAATATGGTTAGCTGTCCATTTGACCCGACCTTAATGGCACCAGATGAAGCGAGTAAAAAGGCAGTGAGCTTTGTGTTCTAATGAAAGAGACAACAAGACTCAATGATTTGAAAATGATAGGATTTTTACCTGGATTTTTTTTTCCCCTCCTCTGAGTGCATAGCTGGCAATACTCAGTGGTGGGTTTTAATTTACTTATCCCCTACATTGGTTGTTTATTTGTGATCTGATATTAAAATTAGCTTCACAGAAACACGAAGGAGAATCTCTCTTTTAGATTTGAAAGCTAATTTTTTCCCAAATAAACTTACCATATATTATTCTGAAACATATAATTATATACAAAAAGACTTAAAGTAAGAACTATATTTATTCATGACTCACTGGTCTAAAAATTTTTAGACTAATTTTTAAAGTTGGTGCAGGTAGAATTGTAACTGCATTGTTAGAATATCCTGTCAGTATACAAAAAAATTCTGTCATGAGATTAGTCTAGGCAAGCTTAATATTATACAGGATTGAAGCTGTCAGCGATAAACCTCCTAGGAAGATCTTTCTGCGTTGTACTCCAAGTGTTATAAAAAGGTTAAATTCTTCCCCCTTCCTTCAACATTCTCTAAGGCAAGAATAAATTGCATTACTTTTAGCTTAGCTCCCTTTGCAAATTAAATGCTCATCTTCATTATTTGACACATTATCTTGGTTAATTTAACCAAATAATAGTAGATTCAGGGTATTAAAATATTTATTTTAACTGTTGTGTTCTGGAGATGTAGTAATGGCCCAGGTTACTTGATAAGACTGTAAAGTATTGTTTGAAATATAAGTGCACAATTTTTAAAAAATTTAATTAGTAATAAAGAGCATCATTATTTTCAGTTGAACTTAATTCTATAATATATTCTTTTGACAGTGTTTTATTTATATGAGAATTAGAGAGTTGAGGCACATGGTAGTCTCATTCAAGGTCCTAGCTACGAGAGGAACTTGAAACTTCCTGGGTTTTGTTCATACAGCAAGAATGTTTTGGATTTTAACTAGTACTTTAATTTCAAAAGATCTTACTGTACTGGGTTTATAAGAAGTGGTAAAACAAGCATTCTGACTCTGCGTGAAATGAAATTTGAACACTATCAAAACAGTTTGTTCAATATGAATATGAGACCACACTTGTTTGTTGTTTCATCTTAAACTGCTCCAGAAGATTAGCTTTGTAGAAGAATCTCCCCTTTCCAAACAAACAAATAGTACAGCTGTTGATTAAGCACACTCCTTTCCCCCCTCCCTGCTCTGATGTACTCCAACCTATTATATGTCTGTTTTGGCAGCCTCAGGAAGAGTTTCCAGGAGGATGTTATTTTGTTTTTTAAATATAAGCCTTGTTTATATAACACATTCTGCATAGTGAGTTACCGTGCACTTAAATAGGTCTGTCCTGGGTGCCCTATAAGAACCTATTCTTACGTACCTTTAAGATGCTCTAGATTTGATAAGGTCATTGATGGCTAAATGTTTTAAAGATTATCAGTAGGAGGGTTTTTGTTGATAGCTGAGGTCAATTATTAAAAGTTAGAGTTGTCTCATTAAAAGCAGGTCTATACTTGTACATTCTAAGCCTTGAAGCAGTTTCAGCTACTTTAGTTAGCTACTATTATTTTTGCTAGACATGCAATTTAACCTGACTGGTTAGAGCTCTCTTTACTTGTCAATATAATTGAACTTATCATCTTTTTAAAGTTGAAAAAGATAATCTCTGGAAAGGTACAAAACAGTGATTTGTTAAATATAATTCTACAAAATAGGAGTTACCAGAATTCACCTTCCTGAAGTATGGCCAAGCGCCAAATATTGTAACTTATATGTTTGACAACTCCGTTTTGGCATGTGCTAATTAAATGCAAGTGACACAGAGTATAACCCCTCAAGCATAGTAAATGTAGACATTAGTAAAGTATCTTTTAAATGGAATTTCAGATTATTAAAATAATCGCATCTTACAACCTGCGGCAATTCAGAGGGCTGTTTCATAGCTACAGAAAGACACACCTTAGGTCACAGTACCATACTGTAGAACTATCTGGTGAAAAAATGATCAATACTGATAGACTATGACAGGCTTTTGGCAGCTTTAGGGCAACCTGTCTAGACTTTGTACAGAGAAAAAAAAATAAGCTATCTGTACATTACATTGTTGCAGTCTTATTTTTTCCTCTTAGAACTCTCATCATTTTAAGCAATTATACTACAAATTACCTCTGGAGTTTTTCAAAGTTCTTCATGCCATTTAATATAATGATGTTTAAAACTCAGCTATTATAAATATGATCTATACATATTTGTTACCTTATGGTGGATTTTCTTCCTGGCTTTTTGTTCCTTTTCAAGTTACAGTGCTTACCCTCCATCTCTCCCTTGGAACATGAATGTCTCTGTGCAGGGGGAGCAGTTATGGCTAGAGATTTTTTCCTTAAGACCACACGTTTACATATCAATTTCCATAATTAGATGAGATTTTTGTCCTTGATTTTTATATAAATTATATATTTACAGTGCCTCACTCATATCTGCTCTCTTTGTGTTGTGTGCTCTGGCTAAGCTCCAGTGCCTTAAAATTTTGTATCTAATTCCATGACCCACTGATTTCTTTGAGTAGTAGCTACAGACATGCGCATGCACAAAGTTGTTGAGAATGTCTGTGTTCAGTAGCCTGTACAGTCTAGGGAGTGAAAAGAGCCATAAATAGGAATTGGTCTTTATCCTTAGTTTTCAACATGGCTATATGTTGGAATTCCTTGCACTGAAACGGACAATACTGCTTTTTCTTCATGACTATTTTAGCTATGAAAGCATGCTGTTGTGGAAAGAGACCAATGAATAATGATCACAATAAACTATTTTATTTATGTCCTTATCTGTAGGATCAGAAGAGGTTTTGTCCTGGAGACAATATGCATAAGTTCTAGGTAAATAGTCTCTTTTCCTTGTATAGTTTTACGCTTCACTAGTTACTCACCTGCTACTTAGCTGTAAGAACACTCTTTGTTCAAAAAGAATCAGAGAAAGCTGCGGACTGTTGTGTGACTTGCGGTGACTGGACCCAGAAAAGAGTCTGCAGCTGCAAGAGTCTTATTTGTTTATGTGCCTTATTAGCTAGCAGTAAAGTTCTGCTATGATGGCTGCTGACAGGACAGCTCTTTAGTATGGAGGCTAAGAATAAAGGTTTGGGCCAGACTTGTCTTAAGTATCTTGGCTGACTAAAATGCACTTAAGTGTTAGTTCCTACACATATAGAATGGAGGTAGTTCTTTTGGATGTGGGTGTAATTTGGAAAAATAAACATAACAGTTGAGAATTGATCCTAGCCATCAAAATAGTAAGTCCAAGCATTATCAGAAAGCAAATATACTTCAAAGGATTTCATCCAATTTATCTATGAAAGTAATCAGTGAGCTACTGAAGTACCTGTGCTAAATGATTTGTTTGTTTATTTACAAGAAGAAAGCTGTACTACTATGGTTTTGAATAGTAACGTAACTGTTGAAGCCAGGGTACAATGGACGCTATCAGAAAAGCCCCATATGGGTGCACTTTAGATCTTTTGAATACCACAAAAGTTTAGTGACCTAGAAATGAATCAATAAAAAGCCATCCTCTATGTGACAAATTGAAGAACTGAGGGATTCTTACAGATGCATTGACTTTAACAATTCAAGATACACTGTTTGTAAAGGCTTTCTGAGACACATTTAATCCTTAGAGTACTGTAGCAGACTATAAGGTGTTTTATATTTAGATCACTCTCCAATAGCTCATTTCCTATTTTTACTGTAAGTTTACTGTTACGAAAATCAATGTAAGAAGACTAAAGGAAAGGCTAATGCTAAAATGATGTGTCCTTACACTGAATGTAAATTGTTTTAATTTGCTAAATTTAAAATTCCTTATTGTGTTGCAAAATATGTTTTGGAAGGGTATGGCAGTGTAAGAACATCTTTAGTCCTGTTATATTACAAATAAGTCTATCAGTCAACAAAATGAATTATAATCTTGGATAGGTCAGTAAAAGGGTTTATATCCCTGCTCCCCATTGCTTCATTTCTATAGCTTGTTTTAACATTTCAGCATTTCAAATAAAATTTGAGTAAAAATTCTTCTTAACTACTATAGCCTTATTTCCTCTTACTTAAATAATCATCAACACACAGTATGATTTCTTATATTTATCTATGCTTTATGGAGTTTCCATGTTATGTCTGGCACAAAATTGAACATGTTGTTTACTGTCTAAGGAATAATTAATATAAAAAAAAGATGATCCAGAAAGACTCTCTGTATAGTTGCAGGCACATACACAAATCATAAAATACTTGGACTAAATGAGATATTGGCTAATACTCCATTAAATGTCAGTTAAGTCCTGTCCATATGCAATACAACTCAGTGTTTCTGTGCCTCAAATGATGAAGGTGAACTTTAACTTGTAGATAAAAATTAAGAAATCAAGATTTTTGATTCACCAAGCATGAAGTAAATGCTACAGCTGAGGATCCTTCCAGGGTGCCTGTGTAGTGTTCCTTTTCCTCTTCCGTTCAAAGGAAGGGAGGTCTAACAAAATTGTCTCCCTCCACTGACATCTGCTGCAGCGATGTGATTATATGGGAGGCTTGGTGGCTTCTTTCAGGTAGCTCAGACAATTTTTTATTAAAAAAAATTAATAAGTAGATATCATGCTGTCACTTTGATTTCTAGAGGGCTTTGGTTCTTAAATTGAGAGCTTCATAGGTGGAGATTAGTATATGGAAGTCAATATCCTGTGAATAATATATTGCCAATTATATTGCAGTAAGGAACCAAAGCATAAATAACTAGAGAGAGCCAACGTTTAGGGGGTGTATGTGTTCCTGGACTCCAGTTATAAGGGAGAATTACTCTGCATATGGGTTTTTTTTTTCCTCTTGTTGAAGCAGTTTAAGATCTAAGAAGGCTCCAAAGACTCTATTTACAAAATAAGACTATAATATTTCTTCAAAGCTTTAGATGTCATCAGTTCTACTTTTTACTTCTGCAACTGTAGTGCTTCAGTTTTATCTGAATTGAGTCTTGTCTCCATCCTAGTCTCATACATGGACCTACATCCTCAGTCACAGCACAGTGTATGGAGCTGAGTTACTAGGAGAACAGTTCTTCAGTAACACTATTTATGGCTTTTTAAGCATGTGATATTTAGTTAAGAGCTCCTAACTTTCAAGGAAATTGCAGTTTGTAATTCTGTAATGCTTTTGGAAATCAGTCCTGCTGAAATTTTAATAGGCAGCCCAGCGCTGTCAACAGTAAGCATTTGTCCCTACTGTACTTTTCACGATACTGATCTGTCCATATTTTTCACTAGACTGTTATTTTTAAAAAAGATAAATGTGTTATTGGAAGTATATTAGAAGGCTAATATGGCCTACCAAGCAGGTTAACAGTATCAAAGGTAAATTATATTAATACAATCTGAGTTCTTAAGACACTCAGACTCTACAATAAGATGGATATATCAATGGCTAGTACTAATAGCAATAGTGTTGTAATTATTGTATTCCTTTGGCTTATTTGGATGTCCAGTTTTATGTAATTTCCTGGCTTAGCAACTGTGTTATGGAGCATTTTTCTCTGTCTTGAAATGTTGCTTTAGAGTCACTTTTAGTTCATTTCTTGGGTTTAATGAAAGGGAAACTTTTAAATAAGTATTTCTCCTTAACAACAAAGTAGGTAATCTTGATGTTTTATCTTTAGGGATTATTCTGAAGGAGGAAGAGGAAAGAAATGAAAGAAATAAATTTTCCAAATTTCAAGTGTATACCTTTTAACTTTAAAAAAAAAAAGTATCCCAAATGCTAAATTTAAAAGTGAAATAAAAAAGCAGGAAGTAAATTCTGTTTTGCCCAATATCCCATGGAGGATGGGGAATATATCTGAGAGAACTTTTATTTCTCCAGTGAATTTGAAAACTTGTGGTTTGAATTTCTTTCTCTTGTTAATCCAAGCACTGAAAGTGTCAGTACTTGTGTGTGATATCAGGAGTGTAGCAGTGCAACACTATTTTTCTGCAATTTGTTTCTTAAGTTACCCCATTGCTATCAATGTTGTTTCTCCTTTTTGGATATACCTCTTTCATCTTTTCGTCCCACTCCACTTCATTGGTTCTTTTTGACTCTTAAGCTCCAAATCATACTATTCTGGTACATATCAAAGTTATATTCTTTTTGTTTTTCTTCTTTAGTATTTTTTACAAGTTAGATATGAATGACAACTTTCTTATTTTCAGCCTTTGTTATTGGTTTTGGGGTTTTTCTTTTAATATTTTCCTGTGTGATTCATAATAGGGAGGAAATTGTTTCCAAGTCACACAAAGAATGGATTAAGAGTCTTGTTGGTTCTGCATAAAGAAAATCTGTCTCTGTATTTTTCTGCCACAACATCCCTGTGTATTATCTTCAGCAGCCAGATTAACAGATGAAAAAGTGAAACCTTACATTGTTGCATTTACTTTCCTCCCAAATAAAATATTTCCGATATCTTTCTAAATAAATGTTAGAAATATGTTGCTCCAAAGGGCAAGGTCTAAAATTTTACTGGATGATTAATCGGGTAGTTATATTGTTAGGAATGTTTTTTGCTAGCATTAACATTGCTATTGTTTACATTTCCTAAAAATAAAGAAAATCAGAGATGGTTCAAATTTCAATTGTTATTTGCTCATTCACTCCCCCCATAGTTTTGAGTTATGATAAATTTTAATTGTATGAAGCTTATTAAGACTTTCTAATTGTGGTAATTTCTGATACTTAACTTGCAACAAAGAAGCTGAAGGAAATATTAGCCTTTCTGAAGTCAGTGGGAGTTTGTATTTTTATTTCAGTAGGCAGAGATTCACAATCTCTGTTAACAAGTCTCACTTCTTAAACGATAAATTCATGTGTCTTTTGAATGTGTTCCTGATTTTGCACTGGTTAGCTTTCAAAAACGGCGTTGCAAATTGTCTATTTTTTCAGTATATCCATTTTGTAGTTCCCATGGTTTTGAAAGAAATGCAGATGTAAGAATGTCTCTATAACAAATAAGACCTTTATATAGCTTTAGCATGCCAAATATGATTAAATTTTGAAAAGCATCAATTAATAGATATTTTAAGCAAGTTGATTGATATTTTAAGTATTAAGAATATAAATATTAACACAGGTCTCCCAAATGAACAAAACCCCTTCCCATAAACCATGATTTCGGTAATCTTAGTTAATACTTATGGGAAACCTTGTTAGGAAGATAGCTCTGTTGCTGTTTCCCATCCATATCTTAGAATCAAATACATGATTGAGAACTATTTCTCTGGCTTGAGAAATTAGGAATACAATATTGTCAAGCATTATTTTTAAAGCTTTGGAATCATATTTTACCTGTTATCTCTGTTGTACATTATATACTCCAGGAGGTAGACCAAAAGAGGGCTATTACAGTGTTGTGAAAATATAGGTGGGTGATTTATCTAACAAAAAAGAAAAAATTCCAACCATTCTTGTTTTCACAGAGGAAGATAAATACGGTCTTTACTCCAGTTTGTTGTTCAAGTATTTTCTCGCAGAGGGAGTTGTCTGTGGACATGACTTGTTTGTTGCTTCTGCTAAAGAGCATCCTGACAACATCTTAAAGGTAAAGAAGACTCATAGCTTTTGACAAGTAAAGCTGTAATCTCTTGATAAATTTAAATACATTTTAAAGTGTATATATTGTGTAGTAAGAAATTAATTAATCTTGGTGATTCATAAGAATGTGTTGGGAAGTGCAGGAGTATTTACACTAGCCCGATTTGGGAATTAAATATAGCTCGCTAGCCTCCGTCTACAGACAATGGAGTAAGGTCCTCCGCAGGCCAAATCAGGCTAGGAGCCTACTATCCTTTATTTTGGTTATGGAAAAAACCAGACAGACTAGCTGGCTTAGTTGAATGGTTTGAGTAAACCCAACTGTTTACAGTTTCCACCTGCCTATCAGGAGGTGGAAGTTAAGCTGCTTCCTATATATTGTGGTGGAAACAGTGTACAATTTGTGTAGATATTTATTGTAGTTTCCTATAGAAAGAAAAATATCATTTAACATCTTTACAAATTCCTTTACATGTACTTTTCATTCTGACTGTCTTTTTTCTACTAGGAAACCTGATCAGCTTTGGATCAGGTCATATAGAAAGGTTCCTTTCAGACTTCAGTGAGGTCCTAATCAAACACTGATCGTTTCCATTATAAGGAAATTATATAAGGGGAAAAGCCCTATCAACACTACAAAAAATGCTGAAGTGTGAGGATAATCTTATAAAATTTCATTAAATATTTTATGTCTTTCTAAGGCTGTTTTTTTCTAATATCAAAAGGAACATATAATTTACTGATTACTTCTGCATCAAGTGAAGTCTGGCTATTTCCTTAAGAGTCTTCAGAGACTGGTTCTGGACAAAATGATTACTTTTCCTTTTTCCTACCTAGTGATGGTAGATTCTATGCCTTATCTACTCAATATTATCGTCAGTATTCAGGAAAAAGTATATTCTTAATGAAATGATATGATTGTGGTTATGAAAAATCTAATTATTTTTTTATGTTCTTGAACCTAAAGAGGATTCATTTAGGGGTGAAATATTTATAATTTTTTCTTGTGGTTTAGATTGTAGCCTAAACAAGTAGGTTAGAATTTGTTTGTGAAGTATGAATTACAGAAGAACATGCTATATTTTTAATAATATTTGTTTTTAAATAACTGATAATCAAGTTATTGACTCTCTGACTGTACAATACATGATCATTACGGTTGTTTTTCTCATCAAAATTAAATTATTCAAATGAATATTTTTACTGCATAGTATTAAAATTTCTTAAAATGGAGTAGCTAATGTATATTTTATTCTTCTTTCATTCACCTTTGAATCAATTGTTCATAGCATCTCATATTTTTCCTAGCTCCTGTTCTTTATGCTTTTGCAAGTTAATCAACAGGCATTGTTACATACATCTATCCTTCTTGTACCAGTTTCAGTTTGCGGTCAGTTAGTTCGATGTGACTTATTGAGCTCTGTTGTCTGATCCAGCATAGGTTTCCCTTCTTACTTTTCAGGGGTAGACACTAGGTAATAATACTGCATTCCTCTGTTGTAACTCTGTAGTGGTGTTACTATAAGAGATTATAAATGGATGGACAATATTACTACAGGAAAGTTGATGAAAACATAATTTTGTCTTCTTTTCTTCCTCCATTTGTGTGTTTATATATCCCACAGTACTCTTGTCTATGCTTTCCTACTCCTACCTTGACTTTTCAACACTTTTAACAGACAAGGCACAGCAGAGTTGATTTCTCTGATTTGTATTGCTGTCTGGAAATTGCTTCAGTGAAGTAACCCTGTAATATGCTATACATCAATCTAGAAAATTACGTACTTTCACACTTGGAAAGCTTACACACTTCTTGAAATGCCAATATGTGTTACCTAAAAAACATTATTGCATCACCTGGAAAAAGTCGATCTAAGACTGGCATTGGCCACAGTTAGGTCTCCAAATCACAGAGGTAAAGGAGTTTTCCCTACAAGTGTCTCACTTGACTTTTAAAAGAGAGGACCTTCAGGTGCTTCAAGAAGTCCTCTCCGGTCATAAAAATGAGCTGTTGGGGATTTGGATGTCTCCACCAAGTCAGGATTTTAATATAACATATCTGACTGTTGATTAACATTGCATTTTATTTAATGACATTAGTAATTAATTTATTTTCAGTATCTGATTGGACTGTATTCTTTACTGGAAAGGCAACGTATATTTGGTACATATCAACCCAAATTACACATTTTATGATTGTTTTTTGTTTTATAAAATTCAGGCATGGATTCAATATATTCTATGGCTAGTATTCTAATTAACTGATATTTTACATAAAGGCAGTTCCTTAACTGCCTTATGTCCATGTTGTATGGTCAGTCTGTACATTCAGTTCTCTGCTGAGATGCCATAATTGCCCTGTTCTAATTTTATGGTGTGATTGGAAGTTTCGTGAACCTATAACCAAGACAAATATTGCTGGTAGTAGGAAGGGGAAAAGACATTCTTATAGACCATAATTATCTTGAAATTGTGTATAACTAAAAGACAAGCAGAGGATAAAAAGCCCTGATCAGCTGCCTAAGATATATTATATTACCACCCACCAATTTATCCATCATCCTTTGAAAACATATTCATGCCTTTTGTAGTCAAAGCTCCTTCAGGAAATTGGCATTAAGACGTAATGCTGAAAAATTATACACCTCTGGTAAAACCTACAGAACTATATACATGTTGTTTTTTAGAAAGTATTTTAAACATTTGAGAGCATTTCTCTTCAATCTATATTCTTCAACAAAAGGCAACTTTTTACTATAAGGGCATAAGAACTGGGAATAGTGTAAAATACAAGAAATAGTATGGTATACTTCTGTGATCGATCATAAAATAAAACTGATTGCATTGGTAAATGGAAAACTAATTTAATAATAAAATGGCTGAAGGAAACATGGTATCTTAACGTTCCATTTGCAATACCATACCTTATTAAGTTTAGACTACAAATTATGAAAAGCTGTTACATGCTTAAGCTTAAAAACAAAGAGAAATGGGTTTTTTTCTTGTATCTATTTTCTTAACTTCACTGTGTTTAGTGGCTATATTTTTTTTTATAATTCAGCACTCTAAAGTTAATGCCAGCTATTTTGAAGTTGCATATAGTGTATGTGTTTGAGAATGGAACATAAAAATTTGAGTATATGGTTATATTTATTACAGAGGACATCTTAACTTAAACACTATTATGCTCTTTGTAAGAAATAGCAAGCAAGGGATTTGAATATTTCCTTGAACATCACTATAGCCAAAATTAGAACAGGCTGGCATCCACTCCAAGTTGGGCAGGGTACCAAACTGACTTCTGGAAGCCATAAAAATACAGTAACTATATAACAGCTTAGTTCTTTACATCCTTTCTCCTTGTTAGTGCCAAGGTATGGTTCCAGTCTTAAAAAAAAAAGTAATCTGTATCTGTGGTGGCTGCATTTCTGTATTTCTCACTTTTCCTACTCAGATTTGGCACTAAAATTCTAGAACTGCCTAAACTGCCTATATAAGAATCTCTTTGCCTTTTTTCCTGAGTAATTATTTTATCTAGACCTTGGCAGGGGGAACTGATTTTCACAAGTTTTAATGAGAAAAAATTGGATTATGTTTGCCAGTTATGAGCTCATCTTGAAATAAAGAGTGCTCTCTGTTAAGTTGCTTTTACCACGGAGCCTGTGCAAAGTTTGTCTCTCAAGAGGAGGACTTACTGGTCATTATACATGCTGGGAAACAGAAACTAGCATCCCCTGGAGTCCAACAATTTCCCTGTGGGATTCTGGCCAATGTTACCTCAATGACTATTGCATTGGGAACCTGGAAGCCTGAGGTGGAAGAGTGGGAGGTCCAGAACTGCTTTCTAGAGCTGCATCTGTTCATCTCCTGTGGAAAAGTTGAAGAAAGCTTTGTGCAATTTTTATGGAATTTCTCTTTTCAAGCTGGAATTTTATTACACGATACTTCTGGACACTGTTGAGATTGCCTTCTGGAGGTTCTCTTACAAGATGAGGGGATAAAAAGTACAGCCTTCAAGAAAAAACCTTACTTTGACATAGTCTATGAGCCTGCTGCTTATGGTGAGGATGCTTTTCCTACCTCTGCTATAGAGGATAGCAGCCTTAGAAGGAAATGCATTCCCCAAAATTCTACACCAAATCAAGTCCTTTGAGGCTTACCATACTAAGGTATGAAGTGATATTTACCTTGTACACCTGGTGTCATTGTACTTCCAAGTTTGAAAATGAACAATATGCAAACAGTTTGCTCTCTGGAGAACTGCAAAGAAGATTCTCTTGAGTAGTAAAGCCCTTAGTGTGCCCATGTATCAGATACACAGCTTCACTGTGTTTGCTGGACGTATCCTGAAGTCAAATCAGTCAGGAGAAACCACGCTAGTGGTCTAGGGAACCACAGTGAAAGCAAAAAATGCAGCATTACTTGGTGAGGAAACTGGGAGGTGCATGTAGAGAAGTATAATGGTTTATTAAAAAAAAAAATAGGGACAAGATTAAAAAAACCTCCAGGAACAAGTTTTTTAAAAATTCCTACCAAGCTGAAAAGATCTCTAAAACAAAAGTGGAAGTATACTTTAAATATGGCATTTTGCTTAAGTACTATGTCATTTGGAAAAGACTGAAGAAATTCCACTTCCAACGAGCTGGTTATACTGAGCAGACCTGAAGAACAGAAAGTGCACATTTACTCTTTTCCCACTGAAAAGATGAATGCAGAAAGAATCTAGCAAAATGTACTTTTGTTATTTCCAGGATTATTTAAAAAAATAATAACAATATACAACCCACTGAGCTTCAGTGTTGTATTACTGTGTATGCAAACAACCTCTTGAAAGAAAGCATAGCTGTCTACATGGATTTTTTTATTCCAGCAAAGTACATTCAGCCATGATGCTTACATTTTTCCCTCGTAGATATTACTCTAAAACATTATTTTGTCAAAAGGAAGGATGCAAACCTGGAAGAAATGATCAAGGCTGGTGACCAGGGCTTTCCAAGCTTCCATTTTGAGTGCTATTCTAACTCCTTCCTGTCTCTTCACTATCTGGTGTTGTGAAAGAACCTGTGTATGAATGCAAGAGGTGTTTTTTCTGTCCTCTGACATTTTTAGATGCTACGTAAAGAAATTAAAAGCATAACAACTTGAAAGGTAAAAATATATATTGAAGCAGGACTACATTCCTATTACCCTTTTTTTCCCAATTGTATTTTCAAAATACATGAGCTTGTTACAGTGATTCAGCTGCTGCATGCTGTTAAATGTTATCACTTAATACACAGAAATCCAATTACAGTTACAGCACTAGTGAACTTTCCTACCACCTTTTACCTCTCTTTCTGAAGTAAAGATAACCTTGTGGCACAGAGACTAGGGTTGAAGCTAACCCTAGCAGCTGTCTCAGAGTTTGAAAGTTCCTTTGAAAAAACTAATTTCTTTATTATATAGCTCTTGCTCTCATCTGTTTACTTTTCTTGCTTGCGTGTTGGGTAAATGGAATATCTATTGTACGTTTTTCTGTATTGAAATGCAAATATTTTAGTTATATTGTAATATAATTTTCTGCATTACAAAACTGTTATAAACTTGACAGAGAAGTTGTATGGCTGTGAAAGAGGATGCTGGAAAAAAATAATCGCTTCTGTTTAAAAAGAATGAAAACCTTTTAAGTAGTACTCATGCTGGGAACTCTCTAAAGTATAAAGCTTAGTCTTTGTCAAAAGTTCAGACCAATCTAATAAAAAGATTTTCCAGAACCAGAGGAAATAAATGTTTGGCTTAAATTTCAGGTTTCCTATCTACCAATCCTTGGCTGTTTATTAGGATATTTTCTTTCATGATCTTAGTTATGAAATGATGTTTGTTTTTAAACACAGATCTTACTTAGCCTTTAAATGTATCATAAAAGTAGTAGCTTAAAAAACCCAAATGTTTAGGCTTCAGTGTTCACAAATAACTATTTTACAAACCTAGTTGGTAACTTTGTAGAATTGATTTGTTTAATTAGTGAACTATTGCTTACAGTGCTCATCTGTAAAGGTGTTCATGAATAATGTTGTTATTGTTAAATCTGCTTAGGCCAGTGCACTATACACTGCAGCATAGTTTAAAGAATTTTGGAGAAGGGCACTCTCTCATTTTTATTTAGTTTCTTCACATTACTTTTTTTAGTATGTTGTTCTCTTTTTTGTTGTATTTATCTTTTACTTACTTAAGCATCATGAACTGATTTAGAAAAAGATGAAAAAAAAAAACATTCATCTAATCTTCTCATATGCATTCCTGGTTTCAATGTTGTGAAATTGAGCCGTAGTGCAAGGAAGTTATAAGCAAAGAGTTCTGTGACTTGACTGTAGGGTTTACTTCTGTGTATGTGAAGTAGAGAATATATTCTTACAGGTTAAAAAAAAAAATACCCCTTAGAGTACTTTCAATTAACCTTTTTTATTTCATAAAACAGGAATATTACTTCCCTTTTGTCTTCACACAATTCTCGTTTACCCTGGGTTGACATCCATTTGGTCCTTTTGAATGTCAAAGAAAAACTTCCGTAGAACAGCCTTACCTGGAGATGGAAATAAATTGTTGTACAAGGGCCACTGAAAGGAGAAAAATTCTGTATCCAGTCATTTGTGTTCTTTAACAATAGACCTTGTCTTCACAAGTGTTTACAATCAAAATAGAATCCTCCCCCCTTTTGGGAGCAGGGCCCTTTAAACTGACATTTATATAATACATTATTGGAAAGAAAATATTTACTTTTCCTGACTTACCATCTGGTGTCCTTTAAATATGAAAAATTAACATAATGAAAAAGAGCCTTAAATTCATGTGAGTTTAAATTATTTAAATATCATTGCAATTAGAGATCAACAGTGAATCATATTCCCTTTAATATTTTTTTTATTTCACATTTCTTTAATCATACCTGTGATTATATTGCATCGCAAAATAGTTGCATAAAAACATGTGAACAACATATTTATTGATACATAAATAGATAATGTTTTAAATTCTTAAGTACTATTAATTATACAGTTATTGAAACCCCTAAGGATCAAAGGTTTTTATATAAAAGGGATTTCACATACAGCTTGGATTATGTTGCTAAATAATAGCACAGTAGTACTTCTTTAGCATTGTAAAATAGCTTAGAGAAGAGTATGATGCCTATAGTTGGTGTAATGCATTGGTAATTAAGAGGGTGTGAGGTTAAGCTTCATTAACTGCTGTGGGATTGTATCTTGGATTTTATTATCCCCTAGAGAACATAAGAAGTGAGAGAGGTCAAACTGTTAGAATCTGATTTTGCTTCGTGCATCTGCCAAAACAAGGCAAGCAAAGTAATGTGGCAGCAAGCACAGAAAGACCTGGATTGCTAGCAGATACGGGTTGTACATTGTTTTATTACAAAGATAAAAGATTTATTAATGAAATAAATTATTTCATGTTTGCAATAAAGCCTTCATAAGCTTGGTTTCTAGGAAACAAAACTATTTTAATTGCATTGTCATTTAGTATTAGTGCTTTAGAAAACCTGGTTTTTTTCTAAATTTATTTTTTATTTTAAAACATGGCAACAAACTTCCTTCTCTTTTTTTCTCTTCCTACTACATCTCACTCTAGACACAGACGAGTGCCCCAATGAAACTGCATTTAATAACTTTAGCACTTGTCTGCCTTTTTGTATATTCATGCTGCATAGCAAAGACTTGTATTTTAGTTGACCCCAAGAAATGCTGTATATTTTCTTTTTTTTACTAATGCACTGCTACATGCTTTGTTTTTTTATATACCTTATGAGAGATTTGTCTTTTTTTAGCCTGGGAGAATGTAACAGTTCTCAGGAACTGACACACTGATGCCACAAAATTGTCAGTCCCAAAGCTTTTCAAAGCTATATGATGTGGGAGCTGAGATATTTTTAAAAAGAAATACGTTAAATAGAGATATTATGGGCTGATAAATCAACTCTCCTTTTCTTAGTCTGTCGTTTAAATAACAGACACTTTTCTTTCCAAATTCTGGATGAAATTTTGGAAGTAACTTTTAAACATTTTAATAATCTTGTATTCTTCTGAAATTCTGATTTTGATTCTAAGAATATAAATTTATTTAATCCTAAATAGGCTCATAATCCCAAATACTTTTTAAAATTCTGATAATTTTAGCAGAACTTAAGTGCTTTTTATATATGATAGAGAAGTACAGTTCTCAAACATAAATAATGTTTTAGTAAGACTGCTGGAAACTAGTGTCTTTGTTTCTCAGTTTGTAATGAATCTAGGAGAAAAGGAGTTGTGCTAAAGCCCTGCTCTTGAATCTCCCACACACAGATATTTTGAGGAAAAGCCCAGGCTTATCCATCTTTAAATGTCACTCATAGAAACCATGCCCTCCACTGCTCCCCATACGTGTTCTGCTGTATAGTTTTCAGTTGCATTTTTTTATAGCTGTGCCAGAAGCAGCCTGTGTTCTGTGGCTAGTTTGGCTGCTGGCCTGCTTCATCCTTTCCATAACTCATTTCTTTTTCCTTCTATTTTTAAGAACAATCTGAGAACTGATGAATGCTTTGGACAGTAATTAAATCTTTCATGACACTGAAGAGTTGTGAAGTATATATCCAACCAGCCAGCCTTTATCTTTGAGAATATACCTATGTTATGACAACTGGAGACTTTTTCTCACTTAGGTGCTCTGTTTCACTCAGGCACGGTCAGGTTTGGAAAGAGCTATTTCTTTGAAACAAAGAATAGCATTTAATTTGCAGTGTCAGAAGAGGGGAAACCCTTTTATTCCAGTTCTAGTTATCATGAAGATAAAAAAGAGGATATAAAGATAAAAAGAAATGTTTGAATCATTTCAATTTCCATATTTTCAATATTTCCCATAAAGCAGGTTTATAGAACTGTGTTCTGTGTCTGTAATTCTCCCCAGTCCCAAGCCTACTAACCAGTTTTAAGCTCCCTCCCTTTCCTAATGTGCTTATACAAAGATCTAGTTAAATGATTTTTTAAAACTATGGGCTGGGATATATGAATCAGTACATCCTAAGGAAAAACAACATTAGCGATCACCTATGTATTCTATTTAGTCTTTTACCAGGCTAATGAATGCATGCATGTTGGCTTCTAGTCAATGTAGACATACCTTCAAAGAGCAACCCCATGTTTCGCCTCTCTTTCATACAGTTTAGTGTAAATGGGAGGGAAACGGGTAAGCAGAAGCTGGGGTAATAGTGATAAAGTTAGGATGCAGATCTATAGGTAAACAGTCTTTATTAGTTCTGTTCATTAATCTTTATCTAAAATGTGTTCAAATTACAGATATACTCAGACCATGAATAGGATTGGAATTTTTTTTCCTATTTGTGCTTAAGTACAACATCTTGGAATGTATTTAACCAAGTTAATATACCAGGTGGAGCTCAAGCAATTGGTCTTCGATATACCAGTCAGCTCCAAAGGCAGACTACCTTTTCCTGATTGCAGCTGAATTATGTACGAAGCCTACTAAGAGTCCATAAAGTTCACATGCAAGAATATGATTCAGGATATGTTTGCTTTAGAGCAAAGTGTTTGTTGGGTTAGAAAATTATATGGCTGTGAGACCTAGTAGCCCCAGAAATGTCTTAAGTCTCAGTGCATCGTGTGAACATGTTTCTTGCATTGAGACAAGAACATGGTACATCTAAGAAACATATTCTTCAGCTAAGCATGGTAGTTATTAGGTAAATACATTTTGGAAAAGCAACTGAGGAAATAAGAGTTGCTCTTGGTTTGAGAGAGTTCTTCAAGTGCTCCTGGTTCCTTCTGTGGGGGAGCAAGGGACAGCATAAAGCAGACCTAAGCTGATGCATATGCCAACTGCCATGGTACCGAGTTACGGGTTTTCTCGTGTTGCTTTCTGTGAATTTAGTCATGTTTAAACAATCATTTTATAATGTTAGAAGTTTTTTATTACGTCAATAAAATCCCTTTCTTATGTCAGAAGTTAAAAGTTAACTATATTGGCAAAAAAGGATATTTCAGATGGATACTTAGCTAGGTTTTCATCTATGGCAGCCAAAATCTTTATCAGCTTCAGGTGAAACCATTTTTCCTTGATCTCTTAATCTGCTTCATTCTTAGCGATAGTTAAGGTATACCACAGTGCCTGATTGTGTTGCACTGATAGTGTATCTGTCTGATTGATTTGGACTGAGCTTCTCGGGTGTCAATAGCTAGTATTTGTAATGTCTCCCTTCCATATAGTGCCATGTAAGAAGGTTTTGTTCTGTGTTTGACTGCAAGGCAGGAACTTTTTTCAGTGTTACACGAGGGTATTGAAGTAGCTTGTACTTTATCAGTAATACTTGGAGAACCTCTCACCCCTTATTGTCTTGACCTCTGTTCTATTTTAGCATGAAATACAGTCTCTGGGTAAAACATACATTATGTGTGATTATGTAAAAGTAAATGTATATAGCTAAATGTCCCTTTCTCAAATTTGTCTTTGCCATTTATTATATAATAATAATGAACCAGTAGTACAGGTGATAGGCATTTGCAGTGATTCTAAAGGAGAAAAATACTAACTAACTTTAAGAAAATATCGGTGCTGTTTTTCTCTTTACTTACAGTAAAGGTGAATGGTAAAATATGCCATTCCCTGGATTCGGCTTTGCGGATGCTGGGATAGCTGCCCAGTGATACTACAGCAGGATGAGGTAGCAACTTGTTTTATCAGTGGTAGGATCTGAAACAGGGGCAAGCTCAGGGAGTTTGATGAAATGCTTAGGCAAGATTTCATGATCTCCTCCAAACTGTGGCTGGCACTTGTTTTCAGAAAAATAGAGGTTACCCGGCACTATAAAATGTTGCAGGTAATACCTATGAGCCAGTTGATCTTGGTGAATGAAAGGAAGAGCTATCTGGAAATGTTGTTTTGGCCTGCAGAATTATTCCTTTACAGAACTCATTTTTTAAATCAAGGTTGAACTTATTTACTTTTTCATTACTATAATTGAGCAGTATTTTGAGATGATCACGTATGAGCAGTTCTTCACTGAAAAGAAAGACCTTTTTAACTTAGCTAGTTAAATCTATGAATAACTGTATTAGGAAATTAAATCTGCATAATAGTTTAACTGTTCAGTAATTTGTTTTCAAAATAGCACCTTAATTGGAAAATAAGATTAATTAACTATTTATTGAGGATACCCGAGTTACAAAATTAGAAATTCAAAATAACATCTTTCTTCTTTTTTAGAAAAATTCTTTATATAATGTTCTTAGAAGTAAATGCAAGGAATTTGCATCTGCGTATATGTGAAATGCATTGGCGTGCTTGTCAGCTCATGTTTGTATTTTATGCTTTCTCAGAACCTTTCAGTACAGTGTTCTGTTTTCATTTTCTCTGATGTGTCAGAAATCTTTGTCTTTCTTTGGTTTGAAAGTTTCCCTGCTTTCTTTCTGGGTAGATATAAGGAAACTTTGACAAAAGTAAATTTATTTTTTTACTGAAACATCTGTTACAAATCTGTAAATTTAATGAAAGCTGTAAATACTAACTTAAAATTATAATCTACCCAAAGATTATAAGCTACCCATAAAGCTTAATTTTTACAGCCATAGTAATATGAGTTTATTGTATACAAGTGTATCTTTTAAACAAGCTGTAAGAAATCTGAAAGTTTCACTTGGTACATAACCATTCTCAGGACGAGTCTTTACCAGGCTTTTGCAGTTCATTTGCAAAAAGAAAGTAAATAAAATAAAATAATTTGCTCAAAGGTGTGGCTTGCATCTTCTGCTTAGCTGCTGAAACACATAGGTACGGTTGTTCTATTTCTACAACTTTATTGAAGTAACTACATAAAAGTTTTCATAGCTTCCATTACCTTTTATCTCAGAGGGTGTACTGACCAACCACTGAAAGAGAGACAGAAACAACTGTCCTGAAATTAGAAACATTTGTTCTCAAATTTGTCAATAATTGTAGATGTTATGTTAATTTACACTAGAGAAACAAAAATAACGCATGTTGTTCATAAGATTACATACTGAACTATATACAGGTTTTCTCTCCTGTATTCTTTAATACTGAATTAGTGTAACACTAAACCCAAAATGGATTAATTTAACCTTTCATTGTCTTCTTTCTATGTGTGTCTGTACCATGTCTGCCTACATAAAGCTATGAATGTCACCTAGGTGTTTATGGTCAGTGTCAGCTCTGCCTATGTTCAGTGTTTCATGTGTATCCCATACTTCGATCGAGATTCTTCTTCTAAAGTTTTCAAATTTGGGTTTTTTATGTCTTCACACCTAATACCTTATAACAGAGATACTGGCTAGCTCTATATATTTTTAACCCTTGAGACCATGTCTCAGTTCTCTCCTAAGAGTCTTTGCTTAATGAAATCTTAGTTTTCAAGTAACTCTTGATCTATTTTAAGCAGATAAAGAGTTCCTGTGCCCTCCAGCTTAACACAGATGAGTGATAAAGTTGGGTCAGAAAACTTGGTTGCACTTCATTCCTCTAGTAGGTGTAGAAGCCCAATGCATAAACCATTTACTTTTTCAGCAGTGCAACAAAGGTAGAAAGCAGGAAGTTTGTAATAAAACTTTGTTCTTAATCTAGGTCTAAGTCAAAGCTGCAATTCTGTCCTCATAGAACAATTAAACCCACCATGCTTTTTTTTTTTTAAAGCCAGAGATGTTTGCATTAGAAACGTATAAAAATTCCAGGATTAAATATTTGCCCCTTCCTTTTACTCCCTCGTTTGTGTTCATGAGGTATCCGTCATTACTAGATGTCATGCCTAACGGTTAGCAAAAGAGAAGATTCAAACCATCCTGTTACAGTTGTTTTCAGCCTGTGTCTATTGTGGCTATTGTGGTCTGTTAAATGCTTTTGAAAGATTTACAGAAGCTAACAAAGAAAAGTGGTCTTATTATAAAATAGGCTTAAATTCACTATGCAGGGAACTTTATTCTCAAAAATAGAACAGTTTAGGAGATCAACTTTTAAAAAAGATTTTTTTAAAAAAAAAGGAATATAGATGCTGCTCAAGATGTGTTGTTTGCGTAAAGAAGAGTATACAATGTGATATTTCCATTCTACATTCTCTTATATTTATATAATTCATTTTTCCCATAATAATTACATGGTTTTTTTCATGCTCAGTATTAGTAGGAGCCAGGCTTTCAGAACAGTTATTTTAATCAAGTTTTGTTACAGATTTTACAACTGTCCATTATATTAAGATAAAAATCTGATAAGGGGGATAAAAATCTGAACTGCCATTTCTACTGTAGGTCGCTGACATTCTTTCACTCTCCACCTGTAGGAACTTCCAGCCCCTCTGCTTGATGATACCTGCAAAAATGAACTGGGAGAAGAAGCAACAGCTGTTAAGTCTGAAGATTTTCAGGATTCTATGAAAATAGCCTGGCGCTACCAAAATTTACCAAAAATGGAGGTAATCATTATTTCATACTTTTTTCCTCTTGCAGTCAAAATGAATTTGCAGAACAAATGCTTTGCAGTAGAATCTAGATAACGGAAACTGCTAATGGACAGTGTTACAGGATTGCCTCCTCAGGGTAAATTATCATACACCACTATATTTTTTGATTACTAGAGATAGAGAAAGGGAATTTGAGAGTTTGCAGGAACTGTAAAACTTAATACAGACAATAATAATTTAAAAAACATTAAAGTTCCATGGGATTTTTCAATGAGTATTATTAAATTGAGACAGCTTTTTATGAAAGGTTGAATAATTTGGTCACTTACAAACTTTGCCCAAATTTAGTTGTACACAAATTACTTAAGTAGGTTTACTCAACAGTACTTATTAGATCTCTGTAGTGAAAGTACTGTGTTGAAGCAAGCTGTTGACCTGCTTATCCATGTGCATAACAACTAAAGTAAGCACTTGAGATTATATCAGCTTCACTGTCACTAGAAACTAATCACTATGCAGGGAGAATATAAGAAACAAGCCCAGTGGTCAGTCTTTCAGAGTTTACAGTTGTTAGTGTTTTATGAATAATATATCTCCTGTGGCTGGTGGCTTTCTTATTTAATCCAGTGGCACAATCAACCTTTAGTAAAGTTACAGCATTTTTGACTATACAGAACAAAAAACTTGTTTTGTCTATACATTTTAGCCTACATTTATAAATTCTGGTTTAGATGTAGTCATAAATGCCTAGTAAGTTCAGTCGTATCCTTAAAAAACATAATTGGAATGTGACAAAATGATCCTACAAGGCTTGGCATGTTTGGTTTTCTGTGAAATTGCATAGACATGGCTATATAGTTGTGTCAGAAAAGACTTATATATGGTGACATGCCAAATGAAACAGCCTCCAGGGTAATCATATAATCTCATCAATTTTATTATTGTGGAGCTTGCTGTGCCACTCTGAACCATCCCCAAAATAATTTGTCTGTTTTAAAATCTAGCAGAGTTCCTCGTACATTGATAGGGAAACAATTGCATGTTGTTAACAAATAGTGTTCTGATGTTCTAACAAAATAGAAAAACATATAAATAATCCAGTTAGGTGTGCGCTCATCTTCTGTAACTTCATAGAAGTAATCACTTCTTCCACTAATATAATATTTCTCTACAATACATGATGTACTTGTCCTCGATTATTGAAATTTGATTATACAAGATAGAAAAAAAAGGTCAATCTTTTGTGGGGTGTTTCCCTTCTTATTATTGTCACTGTCTGAATTGCATGCTGATCATTCTGAATAGTTGAGGTGCAATATTTTTAATGTATATCTTAAATTTATTAAAAAATTAAACTTGCAAATCAAAGTCTAATTCTTAAGCTAGCTATATCTAAAATTCCTTGGGATATTCTAATTAGTGAAAAATAGTTTTGAAATTTATATTTTTCAATATTTTATAATGCAGTTATCATAAAATTTTGGTGCTGTGCTAAATTGATTTGATTCGTAAATACACTCCATTGAGGAAAAATCTGATGTTGCCTTGCAGCACCTTGGATGTTTAATACATTTAGTACAATCATTTAATTAACAACTTTAGTTGTGATTTATTCTTTAAATTTTCTTTTGGCAGAAAAAATTAACTTTGAATAAAATTTCAAGGTGTATTTTCCAAACTGATTGGACTAATAAACTAGTGCTTTTTCAAAAACTACTGTCAAATAGTTTCAAGTATGAAAGAGAGAAAATAGCTTTGCTTTTAACTAGAACTCAAAACATGTTAGCAGAAGACTTTTCCATCCAATATCTGGCTTTACGTCAAGTAAGAATGCTGAGTAAAAGCTGTCTTTGTGGTATTTTTGATGCCTAATTTGGTTTTTATTTCTAAGAAATAAAAAAGATTTTCATTAATGGTTCAGATATTCCCTTCCCATTTATTAGACTTCATATAGACCAGCTAGGTAATTCATTTTTGTTCTTATGCATGGTATTAATATCAGTACTCTTCGTAACTATCACAGTTTCTCTTTACATATTGCATATACCTTGTACATCAGAAAAAGACAGAAGTTTTATAAGAATTCTGACAGAGTAATGGGTTGTTTTGTGCTTGATGTACCTTTGCCAGTTTGTTACTTTCATCTGTATCAGAGGTTAATTTCATTTAAACTTTTGAGTATATGGATAGCCTATTTTGCAATGCAAGACAGTGTGTTTTTTTCTTTTCTTTTTTTTTTTTTTTTTTTGAATGAACTGCTTATGTTCTTGGGGCAATATATAAACTGTCACAGCATGAAATCAATTTTCTGCCTTGATTCATCCTAAATCTGAGATTTCTAGCACATTAGTATTGCAATTAGAAACATTAACAGCAGACGGTAGCATAAAAGCACGCTCTGCTCACTGACAGTTTAGTGTATTTCTCCTTGTGCAAAACAGGAATCCAGGAAAGAACAGGCTTGAGCCTCCAATCCACTAATAAATTTATCAGATCAAACTTAAGAGGAATGGAAAGTCTCTGCTTCGCGCTCTCCATGGTCATTCTGCTAAGGCAGATTATTCATGCTTACTTGATTCAGGTAGGCTTTTTGCAAGCTTCCCTGCTAAGCCTGGGAATGCAGTACATTGAGGCCTATTCATAGGCTTCTGACATAGACCGAGCTTTTATTGCATGGTGTTTTATTATAGCCAAATCCCAGTCTCCACCCAGTTTGTAGGCACTGTGCTTATTCTTTTGAATCAAGAGAGGTTATCACCTACCTTAATCCATGCAGCAGGGTGGATTAAGGACACCAATGTGCCTCAGGATTCTCAAAGAGGATCCTGGAAACTTCTTGTTTCTTCTTTTTTGCTGTCTTTACTAAACTCTATTGGGCCTCAGTAAGGATTTGCATCTGAAATGGGCAACCTGGAGCTTTTCTCAATGAAGACATCAGATCAAAGTTCAGTTAGTCAAGGCCTTTCTAAAACATTAAGGGGGCTTGGAAGTACACAATAAAAAGATGAGCTCTGGCAGAGATTGCAGTAAAAACATTCTGATCTGTAATCCGGATAAAGAATAGATTATAGGCCAAAGAACAGCCCCTGTTTAAATTGCTTTCAGAATCCTCGTTTTAAATAAAGTTACATTTTACATTAAAAATATTTAGATTTGGATAGACTGTTATGTTTTGTTGGACTTCCTTCTTTAAAAATCAGGTGCTGATAAATAAATTGGAACACTGACTTAGAGAATGTATTTTTCTATCTTTTTCTGAGTAAAACTGATCTGCCTCTTATGACTAGATATACATGAGCAATTTTGTGGGGTTTTTTAATTAGAAACTAATTATTTGTTTTAATGAAAAGTTTGGGGTTGGTTTGGTTATTCAGTTGTTTTTGTAGGAAACATATTGTATGATTGTTATTGTTTATATTCTCTGATAACTGACCAGGCCTAACATCCATTAATCAAATAATTTCAAAATATTTACTCTAAATCAAATTATTCTAATTAATCTTAACAGCTTAATATTTTTTGGTAAGCTGAAGCATGAAATAAAATTGTGGAAATACATAGCATGATTGATTTCAGAAAGGTTAACGATAAATACATGGGCATGTCTGGCATGTCTGTATTCTTTCTTTTTACTGTTATAGTACTTATTTTATTAGCAAGACCAAGGTTTATGAAAACCACAAGCTTTCTGTAATAATTGGATTTGGAACTAAATTTGTCGCTCAACACAAAAAATTATTGGGATCCCATTATTGTAATAATTCAGTATACCTATTGTCATTCCTGTATATAGCAAGAATAGCAGATGTTGAAATTGGAGCAGGAGTTGTTCCAAAGAATTTTCATTGCATACACACACAACTCTGCTCAACTTTCAGATAGCGGATAAAATGTATATATTGGCCTGCTTAAAAGAAAAATCCTTTTATAGAATGTTCTAAGTTGTTACAGAACCTACTGAGAAACTTTTGAAATTATGAGGGGTATTTCTGGTCACTTTTCAAAAGTAATTCCATGCTTTTAAGTACAAACAAAATAGCATTTCATTTCACCTACCAATCCAAACTTCTCTTCAGAATGACCTTTAAAAGGCATTCTGTTCTGCAGTGTGAATGTCTTCAACATCTCTCTTACTTTCAGCTCTTACCTTTTTTGTCTCACCTGTCCTCTTTCACAACCACTGAGATATTTCATTTTATTTTAATACCTTATCATTTAATATGCGAGGTGGCTCTTGGCTTTTGTGGGGGATTCAGCTTAGCAGTAAGTCTTGGAGTTGGGAGATAGTAAAATGACTTAAAAATATTTTTGCACATTCCTGCATTGTACAATGCAAACTTCAGAGGCAGTCCAGGCTTAGGGTAGTTGTCCTCAAAATAAACTAATAGGTGATCTTTCTTTTGACCTGCAAAGCCGCTGTTAAAACTCTAGGATCCAGCACCTTTCTTGGTCCAGGCGTCTTACCAGTAAGAAATATTGTGGGTTTGATTGATACTTGTATTACAAAACTTGTTTGGTTATTCTAAGTGACCTTTCTTTTTCCTCAGAAGAGTTAGAACAGTTGATGAGAGATAATCTGATCAGGAGCACAGTGGTGTTTGTGCCATAACCTAAAGATCAATTTTAATATTGCTTTGGTAATATTACTGTTACTCCTTTACAGTGTGTACATTAAAAAATACTATATGGTGGTTTACATTCGTGCCAAGTGTTTACCTTCCCTGGAAGAAACTAACTGGCCTCTGAGGTTTACTCTGCTTGACTGTTCTTTCCATGATAACTTTTTTTTTTTTAAATGGGAAGGGCAGAAAAGATGAAGAAAATGGATTGTTACATGAAGAGGAAAACCTTTTCAATTCCTGTAGCAGACAGCTACTACATACTTGAATAGTGCATATTATAACAATCTAGGGGGTTTTTAACATTACATGTATAATTCAAATAATGTTGCAGGTTCCATGCTGAACTCCATTAATGTGGAACAAAAATATGCATTCATTTCCTCTGTTTATTTACTAGCAAAACATACTCAAAATGTGTGATTCCTGCTATGGTGTATATTAAATTTGGGAGTTTTATGATGTTTTATATACCTAAAATTGAGAGCTGATAAAAAAATACCTTCATTATAGTAAACCCTGGTTATTGTGTATAATGTCTGTGCAATGCTCAACCTGCTATTTATTCAAACTTCAAGAAATTAAAAGTAGTTTTTAACTATTTCCTCTTTTTACAATTTTCTATTAAAATCATATATATGAAGATGCAATGGTATTTTTTCTTACTGATCAAAAATAAATAAAGTGAAACGTTTTCAAAGTCAACTAAAAATGTTTCTGTAGCACTATATAATTCACAGATACTGAAAAATCAGATAGGTGTAATGTGTCATGGTCTGCAGATTTCATATATCTGGCCTTTTGAAATTTGTGATCATATGTCTAGGATGTGCAAAAATACATTCTTTGAAGTATCTGAATGCACTTTGGTGATGCAACTTGGAACAGTAAGGGTTGAATTCTGTGTGAAAAATTCACACTATAGAATGCCAACAGGGGAACCAAAACTTAGTAGCAAATATTATAATGTTCTTCTACTTGAAGCTTATACTTAAGCTGAATGGGAAAAAAAACAGAGTTTTTTTTTCAAGCATATTGCTAGTTAATTATTTTCTTTTGACAGATAATAATTCAATAGGTTATTGTAATCAGTATTGTTGTTTCCACAGGCCAGCCCAACAACATCTACAAAGTTTGGCCATTATTATGATGTTTCTAAAACAATGTCTCCAGAACTGTTTCAGTCCATAAAATGGCACAGTTTTTACCTTCCCGAAGAATTGTCTTTACAGACTAAACTGAAAATATGGTAAGTTGTAATACCACGTTCTTCTGTTGTGTGTTCAAATTTTGTCTGCGTATTAGTAGTAAAGGATATTTTTGCATCTACACTTGCTGTGAAAAATCTTGTAGCCACGCATGGCTCACAAACAGTTCAGCTGTGGTTCTCATGTCAGTGCTACATGCCATGACTGGCAGCAAAGCTGCTGTGGCACAGAGACAGCTCAGTATACTGACTCCTCAGCTGTGGGAGGAAGGAAGTTGGCAGGGACAATTAAGGCAGACATTACTAGGACAGCCTAGGACACAGCTGCATGTTCAGTCCAGCCCTACTGACAGCTGAGTGTGAGGACTGCGGAAAACTATTACTATCTGTCTGTGAACTACTCCCTGAGCACCATGCCCCATCAGCTTTCAGAGATGTGTGTGTCAGGTGGCTATCAGTCTTAGGAAGATATCCATACAATTTTTAGGGCTAAGAAGACAGGCCATCCTTGACCTACATAGCTTAGAATGCTATATCTGATTAGTTTATTATGTGACTTTTACTTCTTACATCCTACAGCTTCACCTAAGGAAAATACAAAATACTGTGAATAGAATTACAATCACTAATTATGTCTTGCACAACACCCCTAATTCCAGAGAAAATCATAAACTCTTCTCTGAATGAATAAATTATTATAGTTTATGTCTATCAGTAATGAATTAAGGAAGACCAAGAGAAAATGAGTGACAGTAGCGAAGACTCTTATTAGCCTGTAGCACACACATCCATTGTATCTTTCTTGGAGACATTTCAAGTCAAGTCAAACATCAAATACAGGCTAGCAATCTCTTTGTTCAGCCCAGCCACTTAATTTATATAATACCTAGTTTTATAGATCCCGGTGTATGGGGCCAGTTCCTGGAAGCAGTAGTATGGTATGCTTTATTGTGATTGATTTTCATTACAGTACACTCAAATGTAAAAACTGAGATTTATGAAGGAAGCACACTATGAAGCACCTTTCTTAGAGCTGTAGAAATGCAAAAGCCAAGTCTCTTTGTAATTTGTTTTTGTGTTACGTGATGAAATGTCACTGGTTTGTAAAGTAAATTCTTGTGATGTTGTAAAAAAAAAAAAATACACTTTCAGGAGAAAGCAAAGAACTTATATTTTATTCTTTCTGTAGTAAATATTTGAACCAATTTGATTTATATATTATGTATAATTATTATTTTTTTTAGTAGCAGGGTCATAGAGGATAGACACAAGGGTATCTGACAGATAGGTTGCAAGTGCTTCACATTGTTATTGAGCAATTTAGCTCCCTTTTCTCTAGCTAACTAGAATGTCTCATGACTCTGGGCTTAATTCCACTAACTATATGGCTGTCAAGTATTTGTACATTTTACATTAAAATCAAATTAACTTATATGTGTAGTATAGGAAATGGACTTTAACTTTTATGCATTTGATTTTATAAGACTTGCTTAACTCTGGTACTTTCCTTGTGTGCTGTCCTGATAGAAGTTCATCATTCTTACCATATGAATTCTATTCTTATTTTTAGTTTTAATCTAATGGAAAGATTAGATTTAGTTAACTTGCTTGGAAAATTGGTAGAGCACAGAGTGATGAGGTGAGGAACATGATCAAATAAAGATGGATTTCAGAAGGCTTATCTCCTTTTCTTCTCCCTGCACCCACAACATGGGTCTCCTTCAAGAAGCCTTTCCTGAGGAAATGAAAGAATTGTATTGTTGGGAGTAAAGGCAGGTACCAAGGTAACAGACAACCACCATTCTAAACATTGTTTTCTTAGACCACAATGCAATGTAATAAGGGACAGGAAGGAGTAAAGAACACATTGGGAATAGTGAATTCTCAGACAGAAATCTGTGGGAACTGTGAAGAGATGTGTACGTCTCTTTCTTCATTTACAGTAGATCATTTGTCTTCTAACTTTGATTATTGTCTTTCCTGACCACAAACACCACTGGTTTTGGATTCCCTCTATTAAAAAGGTTATACTAGGTCAAGGTTAAGGCAAGGTGGGAAGAAGAATTTTTCAGAATTACAGCCTCTGAAATAAAGCTTGTTTCTCTGTAGAGGAATGGAAGATTTAAGCTTCCCATAATTACAGTCATTCAATTTTGACACACATTTAAAAAATAAACTGAATTAGAATTTCAACTTCTGTTCATCAGTGTTGTATAACTGGAGATCTTAAAAAATGATGGAAGTGGAGAAAAGCTGCTTCTCCCATTACCCCAATCCCCAAATTGATGTGCACCTAGCACAGTTAATATCAGCAAATTGGACAATCCAATTTACTTAAGGAAAGACCAGGTTAGAAAATACGTCAGTGTTTTCAAGCTGGGATCTAGTGAAGTTCATTGGTAAAACGTAAAGAATTGTCAAAGTTCCACAAAGTCAAAAAGGCCAAAGCAATGCCTGTCTTTAAGGAGAGGAGAAGGAGAAGACATCTCTGGGATAACATCAGTTCTCTGAAAAATACCAGAAAAAATAATATAATCTGTTTTTAAGCTTCTAGGGTAGTTTCACCCAGTATGTGTTTCCTTTGTTTGCTTATGGGTATTCAACTGGGATAGAGTCAAAAGGCTCTAAAATAAAACAGGAGATACTCTCCAGTGATAAGTCTGTTATCATGTCAAAGGAGGAACATAGACTGGTTTGACAGTTTTCTTTTTGTCATGTTGATTGTTAAATCCTTATCTTCTAAATAAGCTGTCACTGAGTCACAGCTGGACCTGAGTGAAGTACCAGGTTTTATCCCAGTGTTGGGTCTCGTAAGAATCTAGTACTAATTTGGCTTAATACTTATCCTGAGCGATGGATATCTTTATTGCAGTCATAATGTCAAATTTGGAAAAAAGTTAAAGGAATAATTGCATGCAGATGAGGTAATAGAATTAGAATTCAAGAAGAAGATTTGGGTCGGTGATCTGGAATAAACTATATGGAATTCAGTGAAGACATGCTGAATATCATACTAGTAGGAATAACTAATGTAACAAATAAAAAAGTGCAGCAGGTCTCCAGAAGAAGATCTGGGGTTATAAAGTATCTTGAACATAAAATATATTAGCAGTGTTGTGTGATTAATGCTACTGAAAAGCATAATTTAAAAAGCATGGAGGTGATAAACCGGAATTTACTGTGGAAGACATGCAAAGTATTTCTGTTCTGCTCAGCCATAACAAGGCTGTCCAGTTTTTCATAGCATCCTTCAAGAAAACTCTGGATCAGTTAGAGAAGGTCGTGAAGATGGGTGTACATCTAGAACTGAGATGTATGGCCTGTGACGGAAGAATGGAAGTTCTTAGACAAATCTAAGCAGAGTCTTGAAGCACGTTAAAAACTGACATACAGAGGGTAGTAAGTGGTGTCTGCTGAAGGCAGGACAAGCAGTAATGGGCTACAGTAAACTGTAGCGGTAGAAATAGAGGCTGGAAATAAGGGGATATTTTTCTAATGATTAGCACGAGAAGAAGTTGCCTTGCAGACACAGGTTGGGAGTATTGTAGAATCTCCGTCATTGAAAATTTCTAAGGACAAGTTAGGTAAATATCTGTCAGAGATGGTTTAGATGTAGTTCATCTTGCCTTGGGGCAAGAAGATAGACTACCTGACCTCTTGAGGTCCTTTTCATCCCTATCTTCTGTGATTCTTTAATACACATTAGTCACAGTGTATTAAATCCAATACTAAGTATGAATGTTACCAATTACTTCATTGCTCTCAAAACACTTATGCTTTTACAGAAACCCAACAGGCTGGTACTGTATTTTTTACAAATATTGTGATGAAATTCTGAAGGAAGCGTTCCTTTCTCAAGGAATGAAAACAAACTCACAGTCCTGTCAGGATGATTTCATTAAAGAAAGTTTATAAAAGGGGGAGGCAAAAGATATTATTATGTTGGCATTACCATTTGGAAAATCAATACAATGCTTCTGGCATCTAAAGCTAACTTCAATATATCATCAAATAGTAAAAATTTCTGTTCTCTTGATTAACTAGACAACGATTTGGAAGAAAGTAATATGGTAGTCACAGTTAACCCTTCCAACAGAAGTCAACAATTTGTATTAGACCTCATCTTTGAGGTTTTTATTAGTATTTGTATTAGACCTTTTATTATTATTTGTATTAGACCTCATCTTTGATGGTTTAAGTTCAGGCTGAACTGTAACTACAGCCATTGAAGAGGCACCTTAAACTATGTAGTCATCGTGGAAAGCATACCTAATCCAACCTACATGTCCTACATTGAGGTCGTAAGCTCTATGTTCTGCAATGACAAGCTAGTAATTGTAAAGATGGATTTTAGAAGCTCAGTATATTTTATATTGCACTTTTTTTATTAAATTATCATAGGTTCTGATGTGGGCGAGGCATTCCCTAAGTGTTGTCCTTTTTGGGTGGGGTTTTTTTTTCTGTTTTCCTGATAGAGACCTGCCACTTTTGTATGTAATTAATGTTCTTCAGAGAATGCACTTAATCTGTAACTTGTTAGATGCACCTAGAATTCACCTTGTTGACCAGCCTTACTTTTCCCTTTCGTTTTCAGTTAGAGGGTGACTAGCTTTGGAGGCCTTTGGTTTCATTTTTCCTCCTTGATATTTGGAACAGTTCTCTTCCCCCTCCCTTCTTTTCTTTGGGTAGCGAACAAGAAGAACAATCCTTTGCTCTCCTTTCCTTTCACCACTCAGGGATGTAACGACAAAGAACAGAGTATGCAGTTAAAGCAGAAAATATACAAGAAAAGTAATGTACCACATTTTCCTGTACAGCTTATACTCTCCTGACAGAAACAGTCAGTATAGCGAACATATATTTTACAATCCTTGGAAAAACAGTGATGCATCTTCTAATAAGCAAGGTCCTTTGTTGTAATGTTTTGTGGCATAAGAACCATGTATTTGTAAAAAGGACCAAATCATCTTGGTGCTTCTAATCCTCTAGCATCCCATTAAGAAACCTATTTTATTTAAACTGTTCTTCAGTGAGTGAACTGTCTCTGTAATTGTAGCTAATGTCTATTGCAGGATAATTACAGTGCTTCCCTTGCAGGATCAGAGACGTAAAGGCTTTATTTAGGCCAGAAACTCTTGGTCCTTTTTAGAAGTCCTCTGTATCTCTACATATGTCCCTCTCTTCCTATCCACACAAGCACTTGGCTTCTTTATGGACTTGCAAAGAAAGGTGATTCTTTGACTGATAAGACAGAACTAAGTTATTGACTGGCCTTTTACTTTGCAATTAAAGATCAGATTTGGAGTTTATATACGTCATTTGTTCACCTTAAAGTTTGGATCAATCTTTCTTTTCTTTCCTATGTTTTTGCATGCATGTGTGTGTATCTGCTTTTTGAGGGAGGGAGATGAGGAGTACTGTGTTTGCTCTCCTTTCTGTAGTTCTGGTACCTGATGGCTAAATTAGATTACAGGGTCCCCTTTTGGATAATCACTCAAGATGGGCAGAAGTTCATTGCCCCATGATAAACATTAATTGAAAACAGATTGGGAAGTCTCTTCTCCCAAAGGAAGTAGTAAATGGGACTGGGTGTTTGGTGCCAAAAGAAGGCATGAACCTTCTCTTTCTTATCTCATTGTTTTTTATGTTAGGGAAGGGCAGTTATGTCCTGGCCCTAATGCTAGGACCAGGTTAACAGGGTTGTGCAGCTGACAGCAACTGTTTTCCGGTTGTTGTTGCTAGGATAGTCTGGTGTCCTTTGTTGCATTGCTAAAGCTGGTACTTAACAGGAAGGCAGAAATATCCTCTGTGATAACCCTGTGCATCGCAGAAAAGGCTTACTTTCTACCCCTCTGCTTCTATCGTCATTGTTCAGTTGCAATTACCAAAAGAGAAGGTTTGATAATCAAGGGAACTAAAATAATTAAGCTGTAGTTTTTCAATAATACTCATAAGTTTTACCTTAAGAATGTGTGTGCTTTTGAAAAAGAATAAATTTATCTGGAATCTAGATTTACCGATAAATTTAGATAAAACAGGTTTAACTGTCTTGCCTAATGGGGTCTCCTTATACATAATAAGGCTATTTGTCATACCCTTGATAACCTAACCTTTGTTAACTGCTTAGAAACTGTCAACAGAGAAGTCAGAGGCTCCGCTGTAACCAGGATACCTTCTTGCCAGCTCCTGCTTTATCCATTACTAAATTGCTAAACAAAAAAAAGAGTAAAGAGGGAATTGTTTAAACTCATTATCAGAATTAAATGGTGTTTAGTAACAAAGCTAAAAACAGACTAGAAATTAGAAAATAAGAAATCTCTTGTTTCCTTCCTTAAATATTATGACAAATATTGCCAGAAGGGTAATGCAACTTGTTTTTATAAATAGTGTTTCCAGAATATTTTTCATGTCCTTATTTACATAGCATGGTTCAAATTCAAGTAAACCATTAATATTTTAGCAAGAAGTAGAAGAGCACCTATTCTTACATTCTTAAAAAAATCTATATGCATTACATTATTTTCTTTAATTCTTTCTTTGCCACAAATCTTTTTCTGATGGATTAATTGAAGATCTCTTTTATGTGTTTGTTTTAGTTTTGGGACCCTTTATTTCTGCTAATGCTTTAGGTATTTTATTCTTTAATCCACTAACTTTTGAAAGCAAGTCAGTAACAAATCAGGAATTGGCAAGTATTGTGATTCCAGTATATTCTCTGGCATCCCTATAGATAGCGTGGTAATACTCATAGGCAAAATAAGTGATAGATACACAAAGTTGAAAATGCTAGCTTGTGGTGACAGAGACCACAGCAGTCTTTTCGTATTACACATACTGTGTTCCTGGCTATGGCTACAAGGTAATTGCAAACTCCTTCCTAATGTTGGTGAGCAGCAGTTTCTATCTTTTCCAAAAGGATAAAGGAATATCCAAAAGGATACACAAATGCTTTTGGTTATTGTGAAGTGCTGCAGATTCTCTCCAGCTCTGACAAAACTGGGAAGAAATCGCAGCACTCTGTAAGCAACAAGGATTGTGTGTGTGTGTTGCGATAATGTGAAGACATGGAGAAAAGACATTTTGGCTAGCGTGGAGGCTAAAGCCCTCTTCCCCTCCACCTACCCTGTAAACTGACACCTGCAAGACAGTATAGGGGTAACATTTAACAGCCATTTCTTTTGCAACTAAATGCTAGGAAATTAATTGACTTCATAAGCAAAGATGTACTCTTTCTTTTCTGTTTCAGATGCTCTTTTTTGTATAGCAAGGCAGACTTTACACATTAAATGTCATGTTGAGATTATATATTGCCAGTTATTTTCAGCTGTGAATTTCATAGGGAATATTAAATTATTAAGTTACATCAATTTAACCAATAGCCTTCTAGGGAACTAAACTTGAAAACAAATAAACGGAGTTTAATTTGGAAACTCTCCCTTTTATTTATATCTGAGAAGGGTCATCTCAATGTTTTCTGACATTTGAGTATTTCAAAACTTGAAATTATGACTATATGACTTCTTTGATTGTAGATGTTTATAACTTAAATATATCATTGGGGGTTTGGGTTTGGCTTGATACTGTTTTCTTGAAGGAAACGTAGGATTCTGAGTTAAAGCAATGGTGTAAAAGACAGATGTTGGCAACTCTTAAGTTATTCTCAGAAAAGCTGTCTTCTCTCCTGTGCAAAAGTATGAAAGCAAGTTTATTTAGTTTTATTTAGGTATTCATTAGTAAAATACATTTGGATAACATTTTTGGCTGTTATTAAAGTAACAGGAATAGTTTCATTAATGTTTGGACCAGGTGATCTTCAGACTGGATATTAGGAAATTTTACTTCACTGAAAGGGTTATCAAGCATTGGAACAGGCTGCCCAGTGAAGTGGTTGAGTCACCATCCCTGGAAGTATTTAAAAGACATTTGGATGAGGTGCTTAGGGACATGGTGTAGTGGTGGTCTTGGAAGTGTTAGGTTTACGGTTGGACTCGATGATCTTAAAGGTCTTTTCCAACCTATATGATTCTGTGATTCTGTGAGGTCCCTTCCAACCTGGGCTGTTATCAGACCAGACATATAAAATGATTGGAGCAAGTAACAATATTTTTAGAGGCAAAATTTTCAAAATAGCCTGTCATATTTCCCAAGAAGTACACAAGAAGGTTTTAACCCACAACTCTTGATGGTAATTAGTGAGACTAGAAGGAAATGCCAAAGCTAGAAAAGAGAGAAGGGCTTAAACTCTCAGCTGCAGTGAGGAACCCACATAAAGTCCAGACACACAAGCCAATATGCTCTATGGGATTTAAGAAAACAGTATGACTCTCTCAAAAGTGAACAACTGGCTTGCTTTTTTTAAGTAAAGATTAGGACTTTCTGTCCTTTGTATGTGTTAGCCTGTGGACTGGAGAGCATGGCTGGGATGGATATCTGAAGAAGTGCTTTGGATGTGCAGGAACTGGACCTTCTGAGACTTTGATGAGATGATTTGCTGAACTTTCATTTGATTTTAAGCCTGCTTAAATCTATTTTTAGCCACCGGTTTGCCTTTTTTAAAATCTTATTTTATATTTTCTAAATAATACATAAAATAAATTCTACCTCACAATTCTGCTATCATGCAAATAAAGCAGTAATAACACCTGTAGTGTATGGATACAAAATGGAACTGTAGCATAGCAGAATGTGTGTTATGCTCTGGTGTGGTATCTGAAAAAAAAATACTAGAAAAAAGGAAACAAATTGACTACATGAACTTTTTAATTGTGAAAATGTTGGCTCTTTCATTTTTTGTTGGTTTTGATTGTTGTAGCAGTTGTATGTATGAAAGTTTTCAGTAATGGAAAGTCAACTGTTCATCAGGGCATTGATTAGGTATACTTGGAATAACATTTGGGTAGATCTTTGTCAGTTATAGAAGACTAGTACTGTGCTGTAATGGTTTCAACTTTAAGTTGATACATTAAATCATTAATCTTCTAGATGTAAGTGAGCCTGACATAATTAAGTTATCTTAATCCCCAGAGATTTTAGCTTTCACTAAATGTCTGAGCACTTAACTAGTTAACATGAAGCAATCACAACTGCTTATACTGTCAACTTTATTCAAAGAGGTTCCAGTTTTTTATTCTGTGACACTTTTTTCTATATGACACTTTCGGACTGAAAGCTGCATCTGCTTATTTTTAATACAGCTGTTAGAGACATATAGGAGAGTATTAAAATGTGTTACTAAACTATTTCTTCTTACCAACAGTAACATGAACAGTGCTTACGCAAGGCTGCTTCAGTCCATTCAGAGGATCATTTACCAGGAAGGGTTTGATGGCTCTGATCCCCAGGTACTGAATACCCTCGTACTCTTCTATAAACCTGTAACTAATGTTGTTTTCTGAATTTTCAAGGGTGGCACAAGAAGGTCTTGGACAAAGTAACAAGGAACAAGCTGTTTCTAAGCATTACTAAAGTAAACAAGCAAAGTAAATAGAGAGTGTGGTTCATATTTTAATGTGCATTTGGAGTTTTTACCTGTTACAGATATGCAGACCATGTGAGAAAGAACTGTAAGCCAACATTAGTAAAATGCATATTCTGTGCAATTAGCTAATAAATAGATTGACAAATTAGATTGATAAATAGATTGACATTAGCAAAACACATTTTCCCCTACAGTATTTTTTTTCCAACTGTTGCTTTAGCAGTAATGTGTTCAACTCTTGAGATTGAACATTTAATCTTAAACTTTCAGACTTTTTCAATGTTGTTTTAACTGGAGTGGAGTGGATTCTTTAATGAATTAAATGGTGTGCATGTTTATGTAGCGAGCATTGAAACACAAGTAAAGAAATAAGAATGCTATTTCAACTTACAAATCAAAACAGCTTACCAGACTTCTAAAGATCTCTGTACTCTTCATAAATCATACTGTGGGTAATCAAAAACATTTTAAGTGTAACAACATAGCCTGAAAGCCCTTTTCTAATTTGAGCAGTGCCCTATCTATTATTCTTTGTCATATTCAGTAATATGTGAGTCCTTTGGAGTTGATGGAAATAAATTATCTTCATTGTTGTACAACAGAAATGTTACTACAGTAGAAGTTAATTAGTATAGATGCTGGAGACCCTCAAAGAATGTAATACAAGACTGTGTACTATTACTAGTTGAATATCTTGGAAATCTTTTTTTCAGGGAAGATAATGTTGGAATGGATGTTTTTGTGTCTAACAGTACATTTTAGAAATGTTACCTGCACAGAACACTTGTGTGTAAATTTAGGTTATTTGTGCTCAGTGTTTAGTCTCTGCTGAGATTTATGGGAGAGCTTGCCTTCCCTTTGGTGGCAGTGCCAGTCTGGAGAAGTAAATTGGTCCCTGACAGGCACCTCTCCCCAGTCGCTGTGGTAGCCATGGCAACAGGCATGTCATCCTACCTACGGCACCGCGCGCAGAGATGCTCCTCCCGCAGGGTGACAGGTCCTGTGGAAGCCCGAGAGCTTGCCGGCTGCAAAGAGCAGCACTGAATGAAACAAACACCCTGCCAACCTTCAGCCAGCAAACAACCTCCTACTGAAGAGATTAGGCTGGTGTTTCTTATTTTTCTTTGCATATTCCTGAATTTTTTTTTTACATGTAAAAGAAAATGAAGGTTGGTCAGAGCCAATATTTTGGGGGTTTTTGCTTGCAAGCCAGGAAAAATTAAACATCAGGGATAGTTATTTTCTGTACCTGTTGTTCATTGTTTCAAAATGCCTTACTAGTGTCAAGAAAGCAAAACCAGAACTTTAACTCAGATGAATTTAAAAGTATATGTTTGCTAAATGATGTACATAAGTTTCTGAGGTGTAGCTTTAAAAGTTAGAAAAAGAGTCCTTTTTCAGGCCAGTTTATCCATCTAGAAAGCCATTAGCACTTGCGTAGTTGTTTCTGTTTCAAGGGACATAATGCATATGATGTCCTGGAGTGGTTTCTGTTACTTTCTTTTAATATTCCTGTTTTCCCCATGCATCATCTTTCTTTGTATACTCAAATTTTGTACATTTAGAAGCAGTATATAATACACACTTCTTAAGAATATGTCCAGAGTTAAATGTAGTTATGGCCCAGAACACACCTTGGATCTTTTCATCTTCCAAATCTATGAGAAACTCACCTCTCTGCTACTCCGTATTCCCTTCTATTTACTGAGCCTTCAGAAGTACTTTTTAAGTAGCCAGATACGAAGATTGTAAAGTGAGGACCAGCCTGTGTTCTTCTGGACCTTTGTCCTTTCCTGTATATAATAATAATACAAGCTTCTGAGAAGTTTGTGCATGTATGCTCTTCCCCCCTAAATAATCCTCTCCCCTTTGGGTGGGTCCTATTGGCAGGGGCTTTCATGAAGTTTGGAGAAAACTGCAAGGGCCAAAATGTAGCGGGGAGGTACTGAACTTTCAAGAGATTTGCTTACTGATTTTAGGTAGATCCATTAATCACTGTCTGTGAATGACAGAAGCTGATGCCATTACTACTTCATTTTTTGTACTGTGAATTATAATCCTTCCAAAATCTCTACTATGGAGGTCTAGAAATGTGTTGCTTGTTGGATCTGGATTCAAAGGAAAAGTTTAACCTGACTGGTAAAACTTTCAGATATTTTTGTGTACTTTAATATCAATATGCCAATGTTACTTAGACTTACTATTCCTTTTTACCAGTATTTGAAGAGGTGTCTGTAGAAAAGTGAGCAGAATGTGACTCACCCCAGCTGACAGAGGTTTGGCACAATTAGAAAAAGTAGTGAAAACTACTGTTAGAGGTTTGGTAGACCTCTGATAAAATGGTCAGGCATGTCTAGTATGATTAGTTAGCATTAGTTTTATAGGACCACCTGCTGTTGGCCATCATAGATTAATATTCCTTGACTGTCCTGCATGACTTCATGGGCCTTAGGACAATAATTCCTCTTTGAGGTATTAGCCTACAGAAAAGTTTGAGTGAAGTTAACCAAAGCAATTACCTGTTTGTTCACACTGACTAGAACATCTTTGCCAAGATCTATTTGGAAATTCAGGGTCTGAATGACCTATAACCTAGAAATACAAGCATCAGTTTTACATCCTTTCTAAAACCTCCTAGTAACTCTTTGCTGCTGATCATTAAGTATTAATCCTGTATGAATCGAGCATGGTTTTAAGTCATACAGGATAGTACTTGTTTGTTTCAGAATATTTTGGGTTTTTCATGTTTGACAACAGAATTTTCATAGGCTACTATATTTCCTTAACATTTCTTTGTATACTTTGGAGCTTCAAGTTACGTGACTTTTGGGGTAATAAATTTGGGGGGTTTGGTTTTTTGTTTGCTTGGAGTTGGGTTTTTTAATTCTTCATAATTGGAATTCTTGCTGCCAAAGCAAACATTGTTACAAAAAATACATGAAAAAGGTAAAAAAAAAAAAATAATTCCAAACTTCCAAACTAATGAGAGTATAAAAGATCTAGTGGTATATCTAAAAAAATGTTATCCTAGTCTTTACTGCAGGCTTGTTGTTATAGAAATTTAGACTTACGCTTTTCTTTTATTTCAGTTATGGAATAAGCTGTTTGTCAGGGCCTTGTGGGCCTGACAGAATTATACTGGTAGAAATTCTGTTACTGGCCAAAATAAATACATCTGATATTATCTGGTGTTTGAATAGCTTGATCTTGTACAACTCTTATGATTTAATATTGTGAAAGAAGCATCTGTCATCCTTTATCCAATAAGGGAACTGATATTCTGATACAGGTTTTTCTCTGTATGTTGTTCTTATGGATGTTATTCATAAGAAAAAAATATTTTTCTCATTAAAAACGTTTCTGTAAGTTTTATGTATGTTTCGTTTGAAATTTTGAAATACCAGAACACTTCCTCTGCATGGTCAATATCCATTATTTCTGGATAAGATAGTTTTCTTAAATGCCTGATTTTGTACTATTGCTTAAACACACATGAAGTAATGCATGAATCTGCTCTGATTAGAAGTCACTAAAGAATATTAGACTAGCTTCTATCTTTCCTATTCTTTTTAAAACTCTGAACATCCGAGCCTAACAGATATCATACAGAGAAGTCAGATTGTGTCATATTATCCTGTACTATTATCCTGATCTTCATACAGTAGTGTAAAATGTTAACTACTTTTAAGTAAAGCCTAAAAGCCTGTAAAGCCCAAGACTAAAGAATCCACCAGAGTTAAAACATATATCGCTTTCACAAAGATTGTAAGCAAATTGGCAGATCAGCTCACTGTGTAAGCCGTGAGAGTTGGATAAATGCAGAGCCATGTGGTACTAACTGTGTTTCACAACTCAGGCTCTGTCTACCCAATATAGAGAAGGAAGTATTTATAAGAGTAGCCTCTTGTCTTGTCAAAACCTCTCCTCTGGATTTCCAGAGCAGCTGTGCAATGTTTTGTGCTTGATAGTTACTGTTCATTCCAGCTGGTGGAAATTAGTATCCACAGTTTATCAAAGCACTTTGGTGTAATGAAAAGTGCCTGGAAGCTTTTATTTGTCTAAACTAGTATTATATATATATATATATTAAAAAAAAAAAAGCTGGCCTTTAAGTATGAGCCCTGAACTCTAGAAATGTATCTTTGATCACCTTGCACAGGAAATCTTTCAACAAGGGTGCTTATTGTCTCTCTCTCAGCTGTTGATAGCAAATATACCTAAAATCCTTCTCAAAGATCACCAGGAAAGGTCATATCAAATAAGCAGAAATGAGATTTGTCATCATGAGAGATAACATTTTACTTTGCACAAACAAATTACAACTCTGGCTTCATAATCTGCCCCTTCAGAAACGGGACTTTATCTTAGCCACTGCCTCTGTTGGATGCTCTTCTGCCAGCGTACTGCAGGGCAGCCAACAGTCTTTAGGTAGGTAACACACAAGGCTGTTTAGGATTTTACATGTCAAAACAGCTTAAATTCTAGTATCCAGTAGCTAACTAAAGCAGATCCAGAAACATTCATGTCAAGGACTTTCAGAAAGGTGTAGTCCTTAAGAGACAATCTGCTGATGTCTCCATCAGACTGTTTCTCCATAGCTGTGGGTAAACCTTCCTTCATTAGTTGGAAGCAGTTGACAGGAATGTAGGTGATACTTACAGAGATTTCTAAAATAGTGAAAGGGCCATGCATTGGTGAGGTAGGCCACTGACCTTGTTCATTTAGAATAAGCAGAAAATGTGAAACTAAAGCAAACAGTCAGAATAGTCAGGTTATGAAAGTAACACAGCAGAAAGTTGAAAATAGAGGGAAAAGTTGTGTTTGATTACTCTCAGGACATTCCAGCAGACCAGTTTAGAGCTGGGAGAAAAGATTCTTTTGCATGTTTTTAAGGCAGTGATGGAGGAGAAAAAGGCCATGAAAAATCATAGTATTATTGGATTTTGTGTCAGAATATACTTACATGTAGCTGTTTAAAAAATGCAGATTAGTAGGTTTTGGTATTTCCATGCTGTCTCTTACACTTGTACTTGCTTATCTGACATAGCATGATATCTAGTCAGTGAAAAAAATGCCATTCCATTTGTAATTTTTATAAGATCGTCTGAGATTAAGCTATGATTATGTAAACTATGTAATTATTATGGATATGTATTCTATAAATTGTATTTTTAAATACATTACATGACATTTTGCTCTTAATGTTTAAAAATAACAAGTGCCTCTTTTTTTCAATAGAAAAAACAAAAGAATATTTTGCGGATAGGAATTCAGAGTCTGGGTTCCATGTTATGGGGTGATGACATTTGTAGCAGTGATACTCCTGAAGATATTCATAGTCTTACAAAATTTCTGTATGTTCTCCGTGGCCTCCTCAGAAAATCTTTGTCAGCCTGCATCATCACAGTGCCTGCTCACCTTATCCAGGTAGGAATGCTGCCTTTGCTATATTTCATAGCTGACACATCAGTTAGCAAAAATTTAAAGTTTATGGTAAGAAAATAAATGCAATTTTGGACATTTTGAAAACTTTTTGTTCAAAGGGCAAAGCTAAAACATAACTTCACTGTAGTGTTTCTATACTTTTGTGGGACAGTCATGCTGCAAAATCTACAAAGGCCTAAGCATAAAACCATCTTATATACAGTTATGCCTTAAGTGGGTCTTAGTATTTTTTTGAAAACTATCAAAATTTCAGAAACTCTAAAAAAGCAAAAAGAATCCTGCTATTAATATCTTTTTTAATTTTTTTTTTACAACATCCCTACGCACTTTTCCACTGCCTTCAGAATGCTCTTTAGAGTTTCAATACAAAACATTTCAGTCCACTGTCATCTGTCATGCTCATTATGATGATGTGTGATCTTGTTTTTAAAGCCAGGAATTGAAAGATACAGGTTTACTCTTTAATTCTAATATCCCCTTGTATTGGGACCAGGAGCAAACCAGTTATGGTATCAGAGTAATTTTCCCAACTGCAAAATCAGAAGCTGCTAACAGCACCTTTCCTGAGAGTATATGGAGACTTAAATGTATCTTCTGGAAAATAAACATTTTTAGCAAAAGGCAAAATGTAGATAGTGTTTTTTTCTGCAAGTGGTAATGTAACTTACAAAAGCAAAATTATTATTCGCAGTGAACAGAGAACCTATGATTTTAGATATTAATTTGATTTAATTATAGTAAAAAAGTACTGGATAAAACCTCATATTATGCAAAATGTTTTCATAGTAGATGAGTTTATCATTAGATTAAATCCTGTCTTAGGTAAGTACATGACTCTCACTTATGGATTGTATTTTGTAAAGGTGTTTGAATACCTGCCAATGCTATTTATCTAGATACCTGATGCACTTACTGCTTCGAAAATAAAGAAATAAATTTGATTTTCTAGTTTTACCATTGCAATCAAAAGTGTATGAATATTCCTCTTGCAGTGCAAACCTCCATCTCCTTACTTAGCTATTTTTAAATATTAGATAGCAGTTTGCCTTCAAAAAGATTGACAGTAAAATTTAGTGCAATGGATAGAATTTGTGAATGTAAAACTAGCATCTGTCTTTTTACACATTGGAATTACCTGTCCATAATTGGGACATACAATCAGTTTCATTGTACTCTTTTTTTATATATTATGTCAATAAAAGGTATGATCACATTTTAGAGAAGTCCAGAAGCGTCTCTAGGAAACAAACTGAAGGACAAAGTTTTTTGTTTGTTGCAAACTTACCTGGGAAGTTGATTTTGGTTTTGTGTTTATAAATTCCATATAAATCAATTCCCATGGAGTTAGTATTGAAATTATATCTCATTTTTTAAATAACTGATTTTTTATTTTTAACAGAATTGTTTTACAGTAAGTGCTAGAATATTCTGAATTTAAAAAAAAAAAAAAATTATGTCCAGAATCTTTGCTTAGCAGCCTTAATCAAATAAGTGTTACATTTTTTTTTAAATTGTTAAACTTCATGTATCCTTCTTTAAGCACTAAACTGTGGAGAAAACTGTCATTAGGAGGAGCAAAGCTGCTGAGGGTTCCTTATACCCCACATTACTCAGTTCCCAGAGCCCTGCTGTGTAGTTGTTCCACTCTCCAAGAAGCCTGTTAAAGAGCCCCTGAGAGCATGTGTACAGCCCTCCATGTTAATAGTTAATTGGTGAGGATGGCAAGATGAGAGGACAGCCGAACATGTGGTCTCTCAGGCTCAAGCCGTAGACAGACCTTTAGTTATAATAACAGCAGCTGCTCACATTCTCACAACCCAGCTACTCACCATTCTGTTGCTGAGGTTTCTTGCTGGATTAAAAAAGTAAAGAAAATACCTTTTCTTTCCAAAAGAGTAAGAGAGAGGGATTTTTTTTTTTCCAAGTGCATTTCTGTATATGTATCTAATTTGATCAGAGTAAGTTCTAGCATATGTTTTCTCTGTTGAATCTTAAAGTCAGTATACTGAAGGCATAGAAAATACACACTATTTTTCTGAAGATGTAGTAAATTCCACATTTATTCCCTGAACTAGTGTTTCTGTATTTTCTATGTTATCTTTTGCTTCCCAACTGTATTAATTAGGTGGTCTACAAGTAAATTCTTCACGTGAATAATTTCCATGAAGGTAAATATAAGTTCAGAATCCCATTTTAATCAAGGTTTTGTCTGCATAACATATACAGAAAAATAGTTTCATTTTTACCTGCTTTGTCTTGAAAAAATAAATTTTTAGTAGTGACTCATACCATATCTTGTCATATCTGTCAGCCCTCAGTACTAGTTACTCCAGTGAAGAAGAAATAAAACTCACAAATGGTAGTACTGATTTTCAACAGGGACAATGTCTTTCCAACTCAAACTAGTTATATTTTTTATATGCAGTATATGAATAATGCATCTATATATATGACACACATATATATATGTAGTTTGAGATTGGTTTCTTTTATATATTTTGCCAAATACTTCGCATGTTGTACTGTGACAGGGAGTTCCACAAATTAAATCTACCTGGTTTCTTTCTTTTTCAGAAAGTTTAATTTTGCCTTTACTTTTCATAAATTGTATCTTTGTTCTTGGCTGATGAGACAATAAGATGAGGCTCCCTATTTTATCTTTTCTGTATTCTGATTGTTTTGTATTTTTTCTCATGCTGCCTCCTTAATCTGTTTTTAAACAGTCACTTTTCTTTTAATCATATTTTACTTTGTTACAGTAACATAATACAATAATGCTATTATTGTTTGTTCACTTTTCCTACATTCTACTGTCTGCTTTGTCTCTTTGATGACTAGTGAACATTAAACAGTGATTTTGTTCTTGATGCTTTTCCCTCTGTGGTACACATCCACCAATGTGGTTCTTTCATTATCCCAGCTATTCATTGTCTTGGATTTAATAACTTTGAATTGCATTTATCCAAAGATGATGCTCATTCACCCAGTTTGATAGGACACTGAATGTCTTCACAGTCTTCTCTAAGGCTATATTTTGGTAAAAGACACAAATTTACAAAAAATGTGGTTGTGTACAGAGTTTTTTCAGAATGATTTAAAGATATTGTAGTCCACCAAAGAACACAGATTCTTTGTGTTTTATTGATGAAATTTCTAGTGCAAACTGCATGAAGAAAAGGGAAAATTCTCCTTTCTCAACCACAAAAATAGGAATACATTATTCTGGAAGAGGATTTCAAGAAAATGACACTAAAAACTTATCCAATTATGAATTTTATTCAGATGATGTGTGACAAGTTTTACTTGATTGATATTTTCTGCTGATTGAACATACTTTTATCTTACACTGTCTGTCAGGTAATAAATATTGAGATACTTACGAGTATGATTAAAATAGTTGATGGAAGGTTATTTTTCAAGTCTTTCTACTGCTTCTTGAAAATGCATTGTGCCTATGAAATCAGATGGTGCATTTGAAAAGGGAAAATTACTTCCATTTTTAAAATCTAGCATTGATCAAGGAGGGCAGACTGAAGAGGGATTTCATTTGTTGTTACACTTCCCAAATTTAAGGAATATTACAAAAACAATTAAGGACTCTTTTTCTGTATGTTGATAATCTGTGTGGTTTAGTACCTCATTTAAAAAAAAAAACTTTTTGTGCTACAGAGTGTGACTTAAAGGACTTTAATGTCAATGTTTTATACTTACAAAAGCCCTAAATTAGAATTTAAAATATTTTCCTGTTGTGTTTTGTTCCTTTTCTTTAATTACTAGAAATCATTGGTAAATCCAAAAACATCTTTCCCCCAAAATACTAAATAATGTTCGTAATTCTGTTCCTCTTCTTCCCAATTTTGTATCACCTAATTAATATTTTTTTTAGTAGATTATTATTTTCACTGGGAGAAAGCATAACACTTTTATTAAAGCCATCCTTTATTTTGAACTTGAAGCTGTGTTACTGGTAAGGACTAACAACCATATTAGTCAGCATGTACCAAGGGAAATTAATTGACTAATGAAAAGTCAGTATGAATAAGTCTAGTTACAGAACCTGTCCTCAGAGTCTGAAGTTCTGTTTAGCAAGGTATTTTCATTATTTCATCCAGTATGTTAAAAAATTAATTTCCTACAATATTAATGTTTTGATGCTATGAATTCACTGAAGTGCATAAGTTACTGTATGTTTCAGTGTAGAAAAATACAGAAACAAACCTTTTCACATCCATAGCCTTTTGTGTTCACACTGAGTAATTTAGCAGCTAAACTCGAAGTCAAGCAATAGAGTGCTTTAGAATCCATTGCTAATATAGGATTATAAGATGTGAACTCCGATAGCTCGTGAATTTCTCACAGTTTGAAATCTTTATTCCTATGACAAGAGCTAAGAGTGATTGCCTGCCTTAGAACTCTAACTTCTGAGAGTTCGCAAGTGTAAAATGCTGAATAACCTTCAAATGTATTTGATGAGGTAGCCACTGCACACAAATTTGTACTGAGATCAAATGTCATGTACTTTCTATATCATAGTTAAGCAAGCTTTCGAAATTCTCTGCAAAACAGAAACTATGAAGATGAAATGGTCTTTATCTTTTTCTGTACTGGGGACTTTTTTACTTGCTTGTCAATGTTGCATGTTGCTTTTTGTTGTATGTGAGCAATACAGTTTAACAACCATACAAAGAAATACTGAGAGTTATGAGTTTATGACAGGTATTCTTGGGTTATCCACATAGTTTTCAGATATGAATATTCTGGTTTGTATATTCTAGACATTCATAAAAGCATCTTTAAAATTATGATCGAGTAGGAAGCTGAGAGAAGTATACAATTCAAAATTTAAATTGTGGGACAGTAAGTAATTTTGGTTTCAGTTTCTATTATTGTTGATAGTATTTGCTAATAAAGTTGCAGAAGAAATAGAAATATTTTGCTGTTTCATAAAAGAAGTTTATGGTTGCCAACAGGCTGTATTCTAGCTCTGCCGCTTCTGATTTGGTAACAACTACCCATTTCAAAAACAAATACAATATACATCTGAAGCATGTTTTTGTACCCACATGTCAATTGTCTTTTAATTGACTTAGCTATATTATGAACAGTCACGTTGTATGTTAAAATTGCATGCCTAAAACAGCCTTCTCATTTTAATAAATTTTACTTTTTAGAAGGACACTATATACACATCCTTATCGCCATCTCATCAACGCACTTTTTATCAAAAAAATCACTTTTCCAAAATGAATGTTAAACTTTAGAAGTTAATAAGTATATGCAACATTGCAATTTTATTTTACATTTTATGTATATAATCTGAAAATATGCCTATGAAAACTTTAAAAAATTAGGTAAGATTTAGAACTAAATCTTTCAACTGCAATATTAGACCTAAACAGTTAAATATCCCATCACAGTATGGAGATAGTCATCTGTTCAAGCATATGGAATCTTTTGGCTACTGGACTAAGTAGTTAATATAATGCCCAGTGTCCAGACATGGACACAACTGTTATGGAAGCAGAAGGGAAGAGGCTCATGTATTGAGCCCATTTGGACACTGATAAGTAAAGATTAGAAGAGTGACTTTAAATAATGCAGGACAAAGTAGTTATCTGCTTTAAGCAAGTAATTCTGTTAGAAAATGGAAGGTAGTATTGTTTTTCTGAAGCAATACTATTTTTTTCGCACAAGTAGAAGTACAAGTTCTTGAAAAAAATGCCCTGTGAATCCAGCATTAAATATGGGGTTTATCTGTTGTCTGTTGTATTTCAGAACAAAGAACAATAATTTTGTGTAAAACTATTTTATATTTAAATTATTGCATATGTATTTCCTATCTTAAATTATTTTCAAATAACTGGATATTGCATTTCTGTGCAGTGTTTGCTTAGAAACATTTTTATATGAACTTTTGGTGTTGTTTAAAAACCTTGAAATTTCAGAATCTAATTTTACGTCTTTTTGTTTAGACCTGGTCTATTAATTACAAGATAGTCATAATAAAAAGGAATACTGCATCTTTAATGATGTTTTTGTGCCTGTGTAGTTAAGCTTTAATGCTAGGGAAAAAAAAAAAAAAGATTAAATTAGCCTTGTAACCTCTTTCTCTTCCAGACTGATGATGGAAAATAAAAGCTCTTAGCCACAGAATGTAACACTTAGAATTAATATTTAATTAGACCAGCAAATTGTACACTGTGGCTGAAAGCTTCCAAAGAGTTGTTAGTGCCACAATTGACCTACAAGTTTAATAATAACTCACTTCTAGGAGCAAGTGCCAGTTCAGCATAGTGGAGCCACTGTAAGAAAGTCCTGTGAGATTAAAATCAGCAAACCAAATGGCAGGCGAGGATTCCTGGGATGGAGCCTTCTGGAAAGCTGGGAGCTGGAGTAGCTTTTCAGCCAGGATTCAGATGAGAACAGTGGGCAAAAAAAGCTGATCCCTCCTGTTCTGGGAGCTTCTGGTTGTAGGCCAAAATCCTAGAACAGATTTTTTCTAAATGTTCTTACTGCAGCTATTAATTTATATCACAAATCAAGTAACGAACTACTTATCTTCATCTTTTAATTAAGTTTTAATACAAACATTATCTCTCAGTTCTCTGGTCATGAATTTTACTCATGGAAGAATGGCACTTTTTGGTATGACGTGTAATTTAGTATGTTTGTGTTGCAGAATGTTTCATTTTATAGTATCTTACTGCTACATAAAAGGGTTCTTGTTATAGTACGTTACGAGGAGCAATTTATCGTAATAGTATGAAATATGTAAATTAAACGCAAAATGTGTATACATTGTAAAGTAGAATATTTTGAAGATTTAAAAGCTTAATCTTGCCTTTAATTTTATGAACAATTAAAATATGAAGCCAGTAACTCTACCATTAGATATCCATCTGAGCCTTTAATTCTGTGGCAAATTATTCTAGTGAAATAGGGCACCATAAGTTCAAAAATGTGCAAACACACAGCAACAGACTGAGGAAGGAACATTCTACATTATTTATTGGCTAGATCCTAAATAATTAAAGAAATGCCTCCTCATTAGTTAAAAATTAAAGCAGGTGAGAACCTTGCCAGCAGAGGGAGCAGTCATGTCTTTCCTTAGGTTCCCATCGTTTCCAGCCTACCCATCATTTCCACCCTACCTCTTCTTATTGCCCAGCCAGTTTCCCATCTGGACCTAGCTTTGCCAGCCTGCTCCTGATGACAGCCTATAATTTTATACTGAATAAGGGATTAGGTTTTTAAATGATTTTATATTTCAGACTCTTGCCACTTGATTACCAACATCAGTTAGATGTTTCTTTTTATATTTGTATACTATTAATTGAAATAATAGTAGAGGATGTTTTTGGTTGCCTGTGAATAAAATGGAATTCACTGTTTAAAGAATTAAAGTTGCAGCAATAGTTAGCCTTTCTGAACTGGTAAGCAAACTGCAGTGACATTTTTTTCAGGCAGAATGGCAACAAAAGGAACTCCTAAACCTTTTTCTTATAATGAATAACTCCCAATGGAGTCATAGGATTTCAGTTAACCCAGTTGGTCTCAAATACATTAATTTCAGCAGTTTTGTTATGACTCTTTTGTAATATGACTCTCATTCTTTCAGTCTACTTTTGCATCTGTATTTTATACTACAGTATGAGCAACTTGTAGCATTGAATATTTTATGTGTTTAATTTTGTAAACAAATCTGTTCAAATAGTCATTTCATTTTTGCGATAATTAAAGACAAATGATAACATACAGTTTGGCATATATATGCTTTTGTAACAATGAGACAATCTCATTAGTAGGGACCAAGTAGTGTTCAGGGGAGATGCTAGGCTCATCTCCACCCAGATCTTGTACTAATTTCTTCCCAGCTCCCCACCCTTCACTGCAGAAGGGCTCAGTCAGGCTTATTTCATCTACCCACTGCAGCAGGATTCATGCAAGATGCAGCCTTCTAAACCAAGCCTCAAATAGAGGTCGATAGACAGGGCTTCAACAAAAGGCTGAGTTCAGTTCCCAGCTCACTGTTGACTGGCTTGTGACTTTGGACAACTCACATGACATCTTTGTGCTTGTTACATGACTTGTAAATGAGGAATGCAGCACTTGCCTGTCTGTTATAAAGCACTTGGAGATCAACAGATGGAAAGTTTGATTTAAACTACATAGTCTTTGTTCTCACTTTCATTTTTGTAGGCCTCAGCAGCAACTGTTATTGACTTGCTTGTTTTATCTATATTGAGTCATCACTCATTTCACTGTTGGCCTTTGGGTCTTCCCTCCAATGGCAAAACAGACATGCTTTTTATTTTGTGGGGTGCCAAGGTTTGCTGGCATTAGATTCTTTTATAGCTCAAGTAATAGAGAAGTCCAGGCCATCCATCTTCAGTGAAGATCCAAAGATATTTTTTTTTAGTGTGTGATATTTAGTTTTTATTTCCTGGCTAATTATTTTTCCTGAAAATTGATCCAGAATGTTTTAATTGGATACTGTGTCATCCACCTTCATCTGATAAATTTGATAATAGCATTGCAGAGTTCCCATAGCAGTGACAGTGTTATAGGTATAAGATAAGGAAACCATGGCTCAAAAGTTTTGAGTTTTTAAGAAACAAAAATACTAGTTCTAACTAGTTTCACAGTTGAAAGACTCTTGAGTTTATATAGACTATCAGGACAAACATTATTAAAAGCAACTTTAAGAGAACAACCAAAATCTGGAATTAATACATCATGTTAACATATTGCCCAACAGATGCTTTGTTACTTCCTTCCCATTTTTACAAGTATGTTGCATCTAATTACCCGCTCATGTCTTCGCTACATGTCCTTTCTTTGCTTCTGTAACTTGTATAAAATTGTTCAAAGATACTATTAATTGCTTGAAATTAGTTAATGTAATACAGTGTACATACAAACAAATCAACCAAAGTCAATGCTTCTGTGATTTCAGACATATAAACAGATATTTATACTTAAGTTCTATTATAGTCAGTAAGGTTCTTCAAAGGTAAAAGAAAATGCCTAATCAGTCACAATCCCTAAATGTGGATTTCCAATCACTGAAGGCATTGTAGTTTATTTCTAGGATATCTGTCTTCCAGCAAAGACATCACGCTTGTATACAGTTTTCTTGTGACATTGATACAGATTTCTACATACCAAAATTTGTTAATGTAGTGTTGCTCATCTTATATTCCAGTGGTCTGAGTGTACATTCATTTTAGAGCCAAAATTCACAGTTCCGTTCGTAGATTTGGTGTATGCAAGGACTGAGAACAGTGCTAATCGACTTGGAGGCAGAATAAGTATAGAATTTTATACTTCACAGTCTTTGTTAATTACTGATATAACACTTTTTGGCAGAGCCGTTATTAATCTCTTATTTTCAGGATTTGTGAATAATGAAAAAGTGCACAAACTGTATCTCTTTATAAAACTAGTACAAGGGCCTAATACCTAACTTCTTTTACCAAAATAAAATGTATGGGTAATTTGGTGATTTTCCAAGCAGTAATTATTAACAAATGGTGATAAATATTTAAGCTGTGTTTCTTAATATTAATAATTTATATTTTCAATTTAAAATCCTTTGGAGGGTAATGACAAGTGGAAAATATTTGTATATTGTGAAGCCATTACCACATCATTGTGTGATAATCTCTCAGAAAATATCAAGAATTATTTCATCTTTTGAATATCCAGCCAGTGTTTCATTATAGTCCAATGTGGCTGCCTACGTTATAGTACTAAGCTTACTTCAGCTTTATGACAGAATGTAACAGAAACAAAAAAAGGCACAACCAATTTTTGAGCTTTTTTTGAAAATTCACACACCAAAATTTGCTTTAAGTTCATAAGGCTCATATTACTTTACATGAACTTGCTTGCTTGCTGTTTATTATTGAGACCTTCTTTCAAACGAAGTGTCAGGATTACTGGAGTCACCTGTTGGTAACAACACGAATTGTTGCCTACAATTACAGTTTTACCTAGACTTGGGGGGAGCATCTGAATTCATCTTTAAATTCTGTGCTGTCATACGGAATGTATGCAACTCACCATTTAAACTGGGTTTTGTCCCAGTGCTAGCAGTTGTAGAAACTTAGAAAAGTAGTTTTTTAGGTAATGAAACCCATTTTAGGATTCAATATATTAACTCTTAATTAAATGTTTTAAAATAAAATCAGTGATGGGATTAGATTACCAGAATGTAAAGGTACAGAAGTCAAATATAGCCCTCTACCAAAATATAGGCCTAATGTCTCTTTGAAAAGACACATATGTCTCTTTCAAAGAGGTGTCTCTTTGAAATTGCCAAATGTCTCTTTGAAAAGAGACATAGTCTTAAAATACCTTATTTTCAATTCAATATATAAATCAGTATTAAGATTATGTTAATGTATTGATCAGAATACAAATGCAAATATACGAATCCCATGTGACTCAAGAGCTTAATGTATTTATACAGGTGCTAGTTGGATCTCATGATAGATCTTTAACATGAGTTTCTTGTTTTCCTTTTAAATTTTGAGATTGATTGTATGTACTATGTAGAAAAGTGGAAGCCGTTCTAAGAAACTCTTCCATTCTTTGACTTTTCTTTACTTAATGCAGTGCAAAGACTGAGATTTTAAATATTTTTATTACGTACATTTTGTGAGGTTTTTAATTTCTTTAGAAGCTGACAGAATAAAAATATGAGGACATATCTCTGGATGTTATAAAAATTTTGACAGGAAATCAGAGGAGAACTAGAAATTAGAGCAGAGTAGAAAAGACAGATTTTTTCCTAATATGGAATCTAGATGACCCAAGATTGATTTGATTAATAGTAGTAATGATAAAATTGTGGTACATTAAGAACTCAATCCAGTAGAAACACCCAGTATTAATTTCAGTCTGTAAGTTTGAACATACAGGCTATACATATATTTGTGTTGGTAGAATACCGTGCTTTATACTCAGACACAGAAGATTATACATTTTGAACTGCTTTATTTGTAAATAAGTATTTTTAAACATGCACAAATAATTACTCAAAGCTATGTAGATTCTGCAAATAAATTAGTAGGATAAAGCAATCTTTTTCCATAATTGCCCTTCCCAAAAGCTGGTTAAACACATATGTATAGTTCCCATTTACATATCCAACTAGCTACATGCATTTTCTTGAGGCGATGTTTTGAAAGTACATGCTGGTTGAGCCCAAATATTGCAAGTTTGCACTTAAAATAAAATGTCTGTCTAAAACAGTGAGCACAAAGTAAGATATAGAATGGAAGCCCAGCCCAGCCTGCACAACAGGGTTGCTACCATGTTGTTAGAATAATTACATTTTGGCTGAACTAACTAATTTAGAAAAACTGCAGTACATCTAGCAAGACTGAAAACTTTCCAGGACTGGGTTGGGTTTTTTTTTTTATTTTTTAGTGTAATTTAAAACAATACCTCTTCTAGCTGCCAACAAACTCTTTCCCTGAATCTCCCCATTCCTGGCTTCCCTCCTAACCATGTCCTGGCTCACCTCCAGAGCTGCCAAGTTTATGCCAGAAGCAGGAGGTAGATTTGTATGGGGCTGGAGGAAGATCTGGAGCTCTGTTAAATTTTCAAGCCCAGATGGGGCAACATGATTTGTGTGTTTATGTCAGTATGCCATACATCACAACTATCTGTGTGCTGACGTCAGCTTTGATTGGACATTAATGTGCTGAACACTGCAAACTAGAAAATACATGATAGATACAGATCTATGGCAACAATGCCACATAAGCAAATGTCTATTTGGTGTGGCGATTCACTGTGCAAAATATTTCCCAAGATACACTGCATTAAGCCAGGAGAATATTTTGACACACTTTAAAAACAAAAAACAAAATCAACATGGGCAAACAGACTACAATTTAAGAAAGCAAAGCTGTTCAGAAGAAGAGCTGAAACCAGCATATTGAACTATGTATCGTTAGGCAAATATTGAATTGCTATCCCTCACTTTAATCTTTCTCAAATTAAGACCAAATAGGAAAGATGCTATTCTTATGATTTGCAGGACTGTTAATGATGAGGGTACCTTGCTGATGGTTGAGCATCTTTCTATCCACAGTTTTTGTCACCTATTGTTGTCAAAACTAGCAAGCAGAAAAGTTAATGGACAGCAAACGTTTTTTCAAATGATAGAATATTTTTTTATACCAAGAGTTTAGGTTAGCTTCCAGAAATCATAAGTGTTTATTTATTTATGTAACAATTTTGTATTTCTTGCTTATACAAATAACATCCAGCAGCCTGCTGAAGAACTGGCAAAATACAGTAATTTCTGGTCTGTGGATTTATAGAGGTCACTGGCTACTTCAGATTTGTATTTATACCATCTTTATGTGATTGCCCCTGTAGAACAATGTGACCAAAAGTTTCCATTAAAATATAGTATACTGTCTCTCTCTTCCTAGAAGAGGAAATAATTTGGAAGTCAGCTTTAATATTTTCAGGGTGGATATAATAACAAAGTTTAGGGATTGATGCATAGGCAGTGTTCTTTTACCTCAGATCACTTATGTTATTCCTCAGAAAGGAAATTCTGTAGTATAACACTGTTTTAGCATTATCCATCGTTAGACTTTGTAGGTAAAATTGAAGTTCCCTGATTCCATGGGGATAGATCATTTTGGCCTGTGCACAAGTAGCAGCTTTGAAAAGAGACCAGTCCCCGGGATTTAATGCCATCTGGCCCATAAGGTGGGGAAGGGAGGGGGTGTAAAGGTACCATGGGATCGGTGGATTTAGGCCTTGCAACCTGAGCAGATTGGGCTGTGCAGAACAGGCCACAAGTTACTTTATGTAGCAGTCAAAAAACAGAATTGAGATTATTCTTTGATGGGAGTAGGAAATGTTCACCTTTCACGTCTGCTTCGTAGGCTTCTCTGTGGCTAGGAAATACGCTGTTATTGAAATGTAGGTTCAAGAAAGCAATTGATGTATTGATCACCATTTTAATAAACCTGTATGTCAGTACAATGCATAGACTTCTCTAACATATCTAGGGATGTTTCCTTTCTCTCTGCTCCTAATTACTTTATAAATTGTTATTATCAAATAGTTTGCCAGTATTTAAATTGACCTTTCATAATAAGCGTTGGTTGCATATTTTATGAAAGAAGTGCAGAATGTACAAAATGCTTTAAAATTAATGAAAAATACAGAACTATAACTTGGAGCTACAGAGCTAATTCATCATACTTGGAATGGGTATTTTGAGGTGATTGGTCTTGATATCCCTGAAGGTATGATGGGTATAGCACCTACAGCCATCAAGAACAAGAGTATACCAGCTGTCCAGGTAGCTTTAAGATAACTACTTCTTATCTTAAAGAAATATTTTGCTTTTTAGCACAGATTTGTCTCTTTTTTTTTTTTTTTTGCTCATCAAATACTGACATCATCAAACATTTAAGAACATTTTATTCTGAGTTACCTCTGAAGATCTCTGTTGTGGCCTTTGAATGTTACTTTCTGCTATATAAAATTAACTAAAGAAAACTATGTGGAAAACAGCTTATTTAAGGCACCTGACAGTACATTGTTGCATAAGACATAAAGCATCACTTATAAATCACAAATATCTTGAGAAATGGTAATGCAACTTGAAGCTTTAGATTCATATGTTGTGTAGAGAGGAACTTTTAGAAAGAAAAATACTAGAGAAAATGCTTTGGTTCTCCATGTTGTTTGACTGATGACTAAAATGAATAACCATGTGGGTTGTGCATGCTCAAAATATTAGAGGTGGTATGCCTAAGTGTATTAAAAAACAAGATTTTAGAACACAAACAAAAGCTGGGCATCTGACTCATAGCGGAAGTCAATGAGAGGTGCTTAACTGCCACATAGCTTGTAAATATCTCTGATGTGAGCAAATGCTTATGTTATGAAGATTTAGGAAAATACGAATTTAGTGCTGAGTTAGTCCTTTTATGGTTTGTGGTTGTCAAATGTATGTTTTATTTAGACAGAAATGTCAAGTCCTTTTTGTTTTTAAAGAAAAAAAGCCCTCTAATGTAATTTCTAAGTATTGATGACCTATTTTTTCCCCACAGTTTGTCATTGAGAAGACCAAGGCTTACTCTATGAACATTAATTACCTTTTTCATCACATAGGATGTGTATTTTGTTTCCATGTCTTACAGAATAAAGCAATTATGGAACGTGTAACAAACTTGTCAGATATGGTAGTTGGTCTTGAATCATTTATTGGCTCTGAGAGAGAAACCAATCCATTATACAAGGATTACCACGGTAAGTTCCATCTTTAGCAATGCAAAAAGTCTGCCCTGAGTGTTTCTAGGGCACTTAGCGGCTTACCCTCCAATTGGGTATCTGCTATAAAGTAGCATTTGATTTCATTTTAGAATATACCTCGTAAATGTTTCTCCTTGCTAACCAGTCTTGAGTTGGGAAAATTTTCAGTAAAGTGCATTAAGGCTGCAAAGGAAACATGGCAACTCCTTGCATGTTGTCAAGCCGTATTACTGAGGCATGGCTCAATCAGATGTACATCTCAACAGGCAGGCTTTGGGGAATTCACATGCAGAGGAGGCTTGGCAATCATCTGACCAGCGAGCTGTACTTGTCATGAAATCAATACTTTTGATCTGCCAAGTTTTAAGTAGAGAACACGGAAAAACATATATTATATTAAGGTGAATAAACTGCTAAATGATGTGCTATATAAACTTGATCTAAAAATAACGTTCTATTTTTCAGCTGTAAGTTACGGCACTTATGCATTTAAAGAAATGAATGTGGATATGTGTGGCGTGTAAAATATGAAACTAATTTTGGTAAAAAGTCATGTAGCCTTTCAAGGGATTTATCTTCAAATTGTGTAATTGTGTTTAATCTTGCATTTTGTTTCCCAAAGATTTTGTTAGCTGTTGCAGCAAAACTATTTAAATTTTAAAAGATTAGATTAGAAGTTATGCATAGCCAAAGCAGTGAATAGCAAACAGTTTTAGCTAATCCAGAGTGGTGCTCTGAGTGTGCATAAATTACAGCTGTTATTATTGTGATACTACTGTAGTTCCATGGAAACCTTTAGTTGAAAGTGAACTGCTTATCTGAAACCTGCTGTAAACATGTGAGAATGTGGCAGTGTTTTCCATAGCAGGATATATAGAAAAAGAAGCAAAGATGGTGTTGAGACACCACTGTGTGTATGCAGGCTGTAATTAATAAATCAGAGAAAAATCATTTTGACTATGAAAATAGTGCACATTTCATGATCTGAAAAAAGGTGAGTGAAAAAGAAACCATGAACAAAAGCTAGAATAATTTGCCTAATTATTTTCCAACTGTATAATCGTGATGTGGCATTTGTTTATGCTAACATAATTCTGTCAATTTGATACTCCTTTTCTCAGTACTGAGGAGATCCTTTAAGACAATGTGTGTTTTAGCAGTTATTTCCTGGTTTCCTGTAAAAATGTATACTAAATCATTTTTGGTACTACTTAATAAAAATTATATGCCAATATACATAGCTTTTGAGGTTTAGGCAACCTTAATTTAACATTCTAAAAATAGGTATTTTTAACAGTTTTAACTTTGTGGATTCTTTTTGCTTAAGAATATATTTTAAGATTATTTATTTACTGCAGATGATGGAAGATTTTGACGTTACTCAGGAGAAGTTTGATGAAATTATTGCATTATTTAATGAATCCTGCATTAATAATTTTATTAAGCTGCCTGCAATTTTAAATGGTTGAAAAGTCAATAAAAGAACAAAATAATCATATAGATGATCCTTAAATAAAATTTTTAAAATACTGTATATAAGCAACCCTGTGTTATACCTGCTGTTCCTATATATAATAATTATATTTTGAACTCAAAAGCCAAACAGTTCTTATATGTCACTGGACTGGAGGCAGGGATAGAAAGTTTCAAAGTGTAAAAATATTTTTCTAATATTATTGAGAATTTTTGTTACTAGTACCCATAAAAATCATGCTTTTTAAAGCATTCAATTTTAGGAAACTTTCATCCCTTTAGTTTTCCTTTTAAAAAAATAAATAAAACCCCAAAAGAATATTTGCCTTATTTTAAATTAGGGTTTTAGTGTTTGGGGTTTTTCTCACAGCTGCCGTTTTCAAGATGTCTTTTCTAAATGTTCAGTATTTCCATTTAGATGCTGGCTTTATGAATAGCAAATATAGGCCAGTAATTGAGAAGCCCTGTAGAATTTTCCTGGTTTTCAGATGTAGAAAATCACCCTTAGGTTGTTCAGAAACTATATTAGGCTGCACAAAAACCATCCAGCGTCCTTGTCAGAAAAAATCAGCTTGAGTTGCAGCTGACAGAATGCAGAGCTTGCAGTGCACCTAGTACTGTTAAAAACATCTAAACAGCTATATAAGCCTCCTGCATGAAGAAAACTTACTTCTCCCAGGGTGGCACAGGGGTTAAAATTTATTGAAAAGCATGATCCAAATCAGTATTTTCCAGAAACTTTTTTGAAGTCATTTTCAGGGCACAAAACGAAGTACTTCTCATTAGAGCTTCAGTGGTTATCAGTAACCCATAAGCCTTGTTTTGCTGGCTGCTTACTGGTGCATTTAATAAAATAAAGATCACTCAGCGGTGCCGTGGGCAGCATGCAAGGTGATAGCCATATTTGCTTACTGTAAATACAAGAGAAAATCACACACAAACCGGCTGTGGTTTTGACAAGTATTAAGATCCCTCTTTACATCTGTACTTCTGTACCAAAGTGCAATTAGTTTTCCTTGCACAGGGATTTCTGTTTATCTTATTCTGCTTGATTACTTGAGTATAATCGCACCGTTTGCTTCATTGCTCCTGGTAGTAAGCTCCAGTTTAAAAAGGGGAGGATGAGTGTGTGTAAATATACAGAATTCTGCTGTAAGGCTCTAATTTATGCATCTGGACGACAGCATTTTTCTTAATTTTTTTCCCTCCTTTACTCTTTCTTTCCACAAGGTTTGGTTCACGTACATCAGATTCCTCGACTTAATAGCTTGATCTGTGATGTGTCAGACACGAAGGACCTTGCTTTTAGATTAAAAAGGAAGCTGTTCACCATTGAGGTAAGAGAAACAGTTTTGTTTCACTATTTAGAACCCAAAAGGTGGAGCTAATCCCATCTCTTATGTTTCGTTCTGTGAAATACATAAAATATGCATCAGATGTTGTAAATTCATTTCATTCTGGTTTTGCTGTTTCGAACGGTTTTATAAAATATTGTAATATGCCTTCTAATTAAAAATGTCTCATTTGCTGCACTAAATCAGTCCGTTATAAATAGTTTATTTTTGTTTAAAATGTACATAGAAAGTAGGCCACAACCTTCAATAACAAAGCGTGACATGTTTCTAAGGATGTCAGGAGCATATTTAATTAAATGTTAATGACTTGCTCTTACTTGTGTTAGTGGGTGGGAAAGTAGCTACATGTTATTACCCCAGTAGAGGGATTTTAATGTATAATGCTGCCTAAAATTGTGTGTGGTATGAGGGATAAGTGTCCTTATCAGTATTCAGAAACCATTTTCTTTGCATTACTGAAATCACCTTTCGCTCTTTTATGTCATTTTAAACACAGTATCATTTACACTAATGTCCTTAAGTAAATTTCCTACTAAATTTAAACTTTTTTCTGTGACCTTTATGCAGACAGTCCTGATAGAAGGCAGTAATACAAAAGATGTATTTCATTTTAATCTTGCTAAAGAGCAAATGAACATAGCACTATTAAGCAATTAGAGCTGATGTATTTATTAACCAAGTAATGCTTAGAGATGGAAGATGGCTTTTGGGGTGATGTGATAGTCATCGGTACAGTCTGGGCAAATTTTTTTTAACAAAGACATAAAACAGCCAAGCATCCCTGACAAACCATTTTGTTTAATCTCTTTTCAAATGAAAAGCTCTTAAGCAGGCCACTTGTCTTAACTGCTTGAAACCATAAAAAGAGAGAATTGCCACCAATAAATTAGCATATTTTTTACTCCATCACCAAATGATGGTCAATGTGGCTTGGCACTGCTTTGGTGTTTGGGACTTCACCCTTAAGTGACCACTTTGGCCCTTATTTGACCCTCTGCCCTTTTTAGCTGGCCACTTGATAAGGTAACTTAAGGGTTCTCTCTCTTCACTGCCCCCTCCCCTTCACAATTGCAAGTAGCCCTAACCTATAAATCATTGAAAGGGCCCTATCAAGTGACAAATTAAGGTGCCCTCCTCCTAATTAATGGTCATCAATGTCTTTAATTATCTAATCCTATTGAGAGTAGTTAATAGTTAATCAGGCAGCCAGTTCTTCATGCAGGTCATCTCTGCATGAGTGCTAGAAGTTTCTCAACTAGAGGTATCCTCTTCAGAAGCCACTTAAAGGCAAATATGTGAAGGAGGGCTTTTTTCCCAAAGACATTCCTTTATAATGTTTCTCACTTTCCAGAGAATGCGGTTAGTGAAACCAGACATTGTGAGGTATTAAACCATTTTAACAACTGCTTTTGAGCAGTACATTAGAAACAAAAACCTTAATAGTCTGTGTTTGGTTTTAAAATACAAATGTTCTTACTGTTTTCAGAAGTGCAGAGAAGCGTGCACCCTCATTTCACAGCATAGTAAATTCTCATTTATTATATCTATGAATTAGAATATTGGGGGGGGGGGGGAGTCCTCACTATAAATCCTGACTCATAATATAATTTTTTCTGTCAGCTGTATTTGGGATTCTAATTTGTAATGTAATTTGGAAGGAAAAAAGAAAAAAAAACCAAAAAACCTTAGCAGGAGGCTCTGAAAAAAGAATTTAATTAGCCATGGGGCAGAAGAGTTGGAAACAGGGGTGTAGTGGAACTCTTGAAACAACCTGTTGCCCTAGACATGGGTAGATGACCCACTTGTATAATTTCTCCCTTCATTGCTCAGCTGCAGCCCCTTTTGAATAACTTCAGGTTTTGTTAGAGATATGCTTTCTATAAGCTGAACTGACACAAACTAGCCCTTTTTGAACATGTTAGATCACTGTCCTACTGTGATCTTCCTGTACACATTTCACTAATCTATAATACATATGTTTTTCTTCCTCATAGTATTAGGGGAGGCAGACTACAGCTAGGCTGACTAGAGCAATGAGGTCAATAAGAAAATGGGAGCAAGGGAAAATTGAATTAAGAAGGGATGTGAATACAGTCTTCTAAAATGGGTTTCTGCAGTTAGAATGCGATGAGTCAGCAGTCTGGTGGTAAAAACATAAAGCAGCACAACAGTGTGCGTTACAAGCAACAGTGTGCTTTATACAAAGCACAACTAAGTTTATGACTTCTTTAGTATGTAGCTTAAATGTGAAATTAAAATATATTTTGAGTACGTTACAGTTTTTTGAAAATTTCTACTTAGTTATATACACAATTTAGGGTAAAAATATTGACTTCTACTTGAAATGCCACAGTAAAATCAAATTGCATAAGAAAAGTTAGAAATACACAACCTATGATTTATGGCAAAATTTCTCCAAAAAGGATTTTCATCACTAGACCGTTCTTTTTTTACAGTTTAAAATAAGGGCACGGGACATGGATTTTCTCATCTCTGGATTGCTCACCAGTTAAATAACTCTTTATGGTTTGGCCCTCATCAGTAAAAAACCTTAAATGTCAAATCCGTTTTATTAGATTGCAGTTTTGTGGGAGGGACTCCACCTCTTTATAGTCTGCAGAATCATTTAACCGTTTCAGTTTTTCTTGTATCTTCTTTGTCAAAGTAAGATTGACTGAAATGTATTCTAAAGGGATTTTTTTAAAATTCAGGATGAAAATGTTTTTTAATGAATATTTATGAGTGTTCATTTTCTATTTGTAAATTATGAGGTAGACCCTTTCCAGGAAAACTTACATGTTTATGGTAAAAGGTGCAGTGGCTATAACAAGCTTTCCCAAATCTTCACACGTTAGTTACTAGCAATATATTATTATATGCAATATTATCAGCGATCTATCTTATGTGCATACCACTTTAAAGGACACAATTTTTAAGTTAGCCTGTCTAATCCTATTTCTTCCCACTTTGGAATCTTAATTAGAAGGAGATAAAAACCATCATTTGACTAAATTATTGTCTTGAATCTGTAGCAAAAGGTATAATCCGCAATTGGGCCAATTAGTGTACCCCATAGTTAGCTATGCTGAGGCAGGAAACTTGATTAGATCTGACACCAGCCTAGTTCCCACTGTTGTTTTGCCAGGTATGATGGTCAGACTTCAAAGGGCTTGAGGCATCAGCAGGGCAAGGTTTGGAGGCCAGCTTAGGTCCGGTCGTTAATCTCTCTGCTAAAACCACAGCAGCCCTCGCACAAAACAAGCTTACACGACACAATCATGCGGTATTAAAGTTTGGGTTGAGTCATGCCAATTTGCCTTTGATTTTCTGATGATTGACTAAAAGATGGCTACATGACTAGACACATACTGAAAGTTTACTGATTAGGTAAGTTCCCCAAATATTTGAAATATTTTTTGATTTCTCAGTTAAATGATATGACAACCCCTTCATCTTAATGAAACTTTTCAGCAGAATTGTTCTTGAAGTACTTTTTGCTTTGTTTGTAGCTCTGAATGTATCTTTTATCAACATTTGATAAATTTTGTAGGAACATTATGTTCATAGTTTTATTTGATAGAACTTTATCTTTGTTGTTCCAAAGCCTCCTATCAAAACTAAAGGAATCTGTGCCTAAATTTGATTTTTTCACTCCTCAAAATTTCTAAGGAAACATTGTTTGTCGTTGTTATTTAGGTACACTTGCAATTATTCGCAAAAAGGGAATTTCCTCTTAATTATTTTCCACCTCACCGTTAAGTAAAGCGCTGTTCCACGGCTGCGATTACATAAGTGTTCCTTTCTTTTGCAGTCTGATTTGTTGAAATATTGCAGTAACAGTGACATGTTTCCATTCTGAGAAAAGCCTAAGGCTGCTTTAGTATTATTCCAAATGATTGAAATTGCCATCTTGCTGACTTTCCCTTGGGCAGCTTAAGGCCTGTTTACTTTTGTATTTGTTTCACATGTACCCTCTGAGTTTGGCTGGCAGGACATCATTACCTGGTTTGACAAGACAGTTGGAGAAGACTCATATTTGATTAACTCCCTTTGTTACTGTCTAGTCAACATAAACCTCTGAAATTATATATTTAAAGTTAAAACTTTGGATAAATTCAGATAAATGTTTGCAAATAGGCAAGTTTGTGAGGTTTTTTTTTAATTCCCTAGTTTTGCTTTACTGGTGATTTTTTAAATCTTCAGGTAACAGTCAATTGTTAATAGTATGGAGAAGAAGCTTTTTCCTACAAGTTGTATAATATAGTCTGTCTAATAAATAGTTGTTTTGAAATTTTTTTTTTAGTTTTGATCAATACACAAGTAAGAGCCAGCTAATATGATTTGCTTTTTAATGGCTGTATAACACCTGTGCAAACTAGAATAAAAATCTTTGAAAGACAGCTCTGTTTGAACCCAAGTGTCATATACTATATAAAGAATTGCCACACAGCAAAAGTAAGTAAGATTCCAGAGCTTAATGTATGAGTTCTGGAGATTTTTTTTCTGAGATGTGTTTCCTAACAGGAGGAGAAGAAAGTCAGAATTAGAGTCCTGTGGCAGGAATGTTGCTGGTTTCTCAGTGGCAGGCAGATACAATATGGTACTATGGAGCACTCTGCAATGCATTTTTCCTGGTGGTAATTGCCAGAGTAATAGGTTATGTCTTTGGAAGGAAACATAATCACAAAAACCAGCAATTGAGCCTGTATATAATTTAAAATAAATGTATGATTCCAAAATAATGTCCTTTCTTCATCTATCAATAAAGGACTATAAGAAAATTAATGATTGCCAAAATAAGCAAGATTTAAGTGCAACTCCAGATATTCATGTGCATGTTATGGGGCCAGCAGTGTTATTTGGAAGAAGGCTTAAAACTCCTTTCTTTTAAGATGGTAAATTTGGCAATTAAAAACAGGAAATATGTCTTAGGTGGCTTCCATCTGAAATCTCTGTATTTCTACTTTTTTTTTTTTCATTCTATCCCCTTTCATTGCTTATTTTATACAGACTGTAGTGTGGTAAACTTCTTATTTGCAAAGGAGAAGTGCAATTAGCCACTGCTCTAGATTATTTACCAAAACAGGTGGGTAAAACCAAGTCAGAACTGATGTCTGCAGTGCTTCAATGTGGTATTAACGTAGCTCAAGTTTGGTCCTAAGTGACTCAGGAGATGGTGATGTCACTGAGTGCCAGAATGGTGCTCCCGGAAACATTTTGTAATTATGCATTAAACGCATCAAGAACAGGTATGGACATAATGGTTTAGGGTTATTAATGAGCTATTTCTTCTGGAAGAATAAATCAACCCATATGTCACCAGTACATATGGGATCGGCATATATTTAAAATATGCACACGTGCCATACCAACCTCTGTATCAGTGAGAATTAGACAGTGTCCACTGTACCTCTAATAGCATCACTTCTTATAGGCTTCTTCCAAGAAAATTTGAAGCAGCCTTCATTAATGACTCACCCTAATCCTGATTATATTTCACTGATGTTTATAAAGTTGAGTAATTTTGTAAATAAACAAAAGCATTTGAATTAATGAACTATTTTAGGCAATACTTTAACAAAAAGAATCTGTGAACCTGAGAGCTGACAAAAGGCAAAACATTGGTTTATTAGAAATTTGAGTAAGGTGATAGTTCTATAGTCATCGGTCAGTAAAATACGGAAATGAATTCTTGTTCGCTGAGGTAAAGTTCACACACCGTAACACCAAAACTAATATATGCTACACGATACATGTTGTAATACTGGGACCTTAGTCAATATACCTTCGTATATAGATAAAAGCAACTCTATTTTAAGATCATGCACTGGTGACATTACAAGACTTGACCCCATGTTAGGGCCTTACAACCTCAGAACGGAACCTGCTTTTACCAAGACACGGTTGTGACTGCCTGGCTGGCCAGTGCCTGGAGCATAGATGAAACTTTATAGGTATTCCTGGTTCAAAGGTGAGACAGAACGTCTCTGAAGTGTTACAGAAAGTATATTTCTTTAATTTTCTAATGTAATAAAACCTTTGGGGCCTCTCATCCCCGTGTATTTGAGAACACAAGTACCCTTGGGGCTTACATGGAAAACTTCTCTTTCTCTTCAGCCTGCCTTAAGCAGATAGCATCATACCTGGCAAACTCTAGTACGGGATGCTCCACTTCAGCTCAAGGACTCAAATGCAAGGATCTCTGCATATAAAACTAAATTTTCTAACAGAGAGAGGTAAATCACTGTAATAAAATTCAGCTGAAATTTATGCCAGTCAAACCCCTGTTGCATTGATTTTTCCTGTCCATTTTCCCTATGATTCTAATAAAGACATTACCACTGGCTTATTTAAACATAGATCAGAAGATAGTAATTATAATACCATAACATTTTCTTAATCTAAAATTAATAATACTGCAAAAAGATTCTCCTGCAAAACTAATTCTGTCATAATTCCAAGCTCCATTCTGCATTATTTCATCTAGTAGCCAGTTCAGGTTCTCTTTACCTGGTATGGTGTACTTCACTGAATTGTTTTGTCAGATGCTGTCAAGCCAACCTACCATTGTTAAAGAAAATCAAACTAAATCATTTTGGCATGAGCCTTCCAGGAATAAGGCACAGAATATGAAGGGTTTGATGAAATCAAGGATTTGATTTCAATATTGTAAAAGACTGCCTGTCAAAAATGTATTACATTCTTTCAAACAATTTTGAATAAATAAACGTGTTTAAAATTGTGACAGTACAATTTAGATAAAGTTTTGGGAGATATTTTAAAATTATAATAACTTGAGGTAAAACAATACTTGGAGTGCTCCTATTTAAAAAGAAAAAACCCTCTGAATGCTAATGGTACATAGAACTGAAATCAAGTAATAAATTTTACTTGGTATATGGAATTTCAGAACACTTGTATCTTATGAACATGTGGAAAAATTTAATTTGAAAATATCACCTTATTGTGTAATACTGAATAAAATTATTTTGATATTCTGAAGATGAATACAGGAAGTACCATTAACTTTTAGATTGCATGTGAAGATTTGTAATATTCTGAAATTTATTTCATAATTAATTTTGGTTTCTGGGTTGTTTGACATTATACAAATATATCATGAGGGCTCCATTCAGTTTTTCAAAACTTTAACACTTATAATACAGTGCATCCGCAGTTCCTTGTCAGTAAACAGGACTCATATGTATTTTTATTTAAACAAATAATTATGTCGTTTAGAAATATTTATACCATAATTGTGTTGTTGCAATGGAAGAACATGCAACAAAGCCATTAGTGCAATTAAAGGTCACTTGTATATATTGTAATGGACTGCTCATTCACCGGATCGGTGTTAAGGGTTAGTGCTGCAGCATGAAATGGATTGGCCTTGTTCAGTCTGTAAATAAATGGGTCAACTTGTATTTGCCAGACAAAGTAGTTGACATATTCCCACTTTCTTAGTATTAGAAGACAGGTAGGCTAAAGAGATCTTTTGTAAAAATGTTGGTTGGTAAAGATTAAAAAACTCTTTATCTACAAGGATTATGTTTTTCACTAAAGTAGTAGTGCTTTTTAGACAAAGGTCTGTAGACCTTTGATAGAAAGATATTGATGGTGAGTTATTAAGAAGCAAAAAGAATTAAGCACCATATTCATAGTAGTTCTCAGCAGGAGCTGAGTGTCATCTCCTTCAAATGCTCTTTAAAATACCACCAAATTTTAATAAAAATACGGTATTTCGTAATTGTATAATGTTCTCACTTTTAAATAATAGCAAATTCAATCATGCCATCACACAGTGAAACAGATCGCTGAATTTTATGTGTCTCTGTAAATGCAGGAAAATAAAAATTAAAGCTTATAGGAAGTCACATTTCCTCAACCACAGGCCTGTATCATATATGAACCTTATTGAAATGTATTGAAGTAGGAGTTCAGGGCTGTTACTGAAAAGTTGAGAATAGGATGACTTTGCATCTCCACATGGAAGATGGGCATCCATCTGGATCTTCTTGTCTCAATACTGTTTGTTATGCTTTTGATTATTATCTTTGGGTAGAAAGTGATTTAAAGTACTCTGTAAACTAGGAAACTGTAAGATAGCCCCATCAAAAACTTGGAAAGGGTTAAAATGTCATTTTGTAGGAAAACAGAGCAATGTTGCCAAATGTTTGCTGTGACTAGTAACATGCTTAATCAAACAAATTCCAAAATATTGTATTGTAATTTTGCAAAGTCAAGATTAAGGGTTAACATTTGCAGTCTTACAAAAATATTAGTGATTTTGGATGAACATAAATCTGTAAGGAAACTACAAATTTGTGGTTTCTTTAAATTTTTCACCTCTACAAAAACTGTTCCATACCATTTTGCTGATCTGTTTATTTTACTGATTCACGAAGAATATTACCCTTTATTGAACTGTTAACATACAGGAACATTTTTTTATTTTGTTTTTATCGAGGGCAAACTAGTCTTATTATTCTTAGTCTGAAAGATTTAACAAAAGTGCCAAAAAGAGAAAGGAGAAAAAAATATACATAGACTGCAGACTACTGTAGGTGAAGAAAAAAATGTTCTATAACCGTTGTGCAAATACTACTTTCTGCTTTGGCCCTAATTATGAGGTATTATTTGTGACTGAATTCCAGAGTACATTTTATTTTGATATTCCTGGCCAAGAGGAGTGTGCAAAAAAGTAGATTGTCATAAGCAAAATGGCTGAGGACTGCAGTGCCTAAGGCATAAATAAACTTAGATTTTGGTCATGCTATCTTATTGCTCTCTTTCTCATAGTTGTTTTAGTTGCATTGTTTTGATTTTGTTTTAATTTGCCTTTTCTTGGTTGTATTACATATGGTTTTCAGAGGATTCTGTTATCATGCATAAGGCAATTTAAAATTTCTCACTGCATGTTAAAACTCAACAGCTTTTGAAATACCAAGTGAGACTGTCTCCAAGAAGAAAAATATTATTTATTGCATTTAAAGGGGTATTTCTGGCCAGCTTAACATTAACATAATATTAACCCCCTTCAGAATAATAGCTTGAATTTGAATGACATTACCAAGTAACAGTTCAGCTCCCTCTTTCCTCATTCCTTCCTTCCGAAGAAAGTGAGCAGTAATTGTGTAGTATACAATAACTAAAGCTTTATATTGATGTCCATAAATACATAAATAAATAAAGTTAATTTAGGTGCCAACTTATACCAGCCACAGACTGCTTGACTTTCAGAAAACAGCTGGTAGTGCTCGCTGAAAATAATTCACTTTAAATGCCTCATTTCAGGTATTTAAGGTTTGAGAAACCTATGGGTTTTAGCTTATGAAAATACTCTCTATGGGCTCTTCATCTTTTTTCCTGTTTCAAGTCTGTTATAGCAAAAATGACTGAAGATTTTTCACGCTGATGTTGATAAAATTCATATGTTTACAAAACAGTTACCAAACGGACTTACCTTTTTGTCATATTAAACCGCTAATCTTTGGGCAGTATGTCTGCTTGAGTCATGTTTAGAAGTAAAAGCAGAAAACAAAAACAAATTTATCACTTTTAAGTAGGAGGATGTGAGTATTGCTGTGCAAAAGAAATCAATTTCACGTTGCATCCAAAACAGTGCTTGCTGTTCTTAAAATAACCTGATTGCTTAATATTTAAAGTTTTAAGATCTTAAGTAGTCTTTGCTATGGAGCTATACATTCATTTGTTCTGAAAAAGATAGGCTTTGTGTGACTTGCATATGAATGTTTGAGAAGGACAACTTGGCCATGGCAGCTGAGTCTTGAGGGGACTTCTGAAGTCTCCATGATATACCCAGATTATCTGCTGGGGGTTTGAATAGAACCTTAAAGGTGTATTTGTAAGCAAAGCATTTCACGTGTTTGGATAATAGCTATACAGTGACCTGCCTTGTCATTGGGTTGGCTCCAGACTCTCCAGCTGGAGGAGTTAAGAACTGTGCAGTTGGCAGATAGGCTTGGGGTCTGTGAGTGACAGGAAAACTTTCACACGGCGGTTGCAATCCACTGTTCTCAGTCAAGGATTACAGTGTTCCACTATAGTTTTCAGACATGCACCCTTACTTGCTTTTATTTGTGAGCCAACACACAATTAGATGAACCAGAGGAAAAGTTTTGCTTGTGTACTGAGTCTCACTGGTACTTCTTGCTTTTAAGGGCTTCTACGTGCAGCCTTAAGTTTGTATGGTTACCTGCGTATTGGTGGCAAGTATAGCAGATATTAACCACTTTTTATTTTGATGTTTTAATGATGTATCACATAAGAGTGGAAAAGATTAAACTAGGAAAGACCTTGTTCTGTTATTTTTGTTGGCCTAAAGACATAGGTGTCCTGAATTTGCAGTGCTCACTTGCAGATTGAGACTGGGAACCAAGTAGGGTATGGTGAAGCTACACTCTCGGGACTGACCGAGGAAAGTCTGCTCGTAGCTATAGCCACAGCTTGTCCCCATCTTGATATACAGGATGTGTGATGTATAGAATAAACACATCCCTCAGCCACTTGAGCTGCCATATGTTACTAACTGAGCAGCATTTTATTTTCAGCTCTTTATTATGTGGTGTTTGTTATCTGTTGGTTGCACCTCTTCTGTCATTGATTTATTAGGGTTTTAGTAATGTGTTGCTTAATCAATAAACACTGTGGTCTGTTAAGTCACTTATGTCTCAGGTCTGCAATCTAAAGCCCCTGAGGCAACATCATATACTTCTTAATCAGTACTTCTCACCTTTTAGTATAAAGCTTTGTAATTCTGGGCGGATTACAGGTTTCCTATGCTGCCTCAAATGCCCTTTCACAACCCTTTTGCTACCAGTGTGACAGGAGTTATATGAGCTTTTGCTGCTATAATATAGGGAAAAATGGTTCTACTTCTGGGATGAGTGTTTATTAAGAGATACAAACCAGTACTTAATTTGTAATTCTTCTGCTGTTAAAACAAGGAATTAATAAGAAGGAAATGTAATATTTGTGTTTAGATCTGATCCTCAATAGTAGCATAGCCATGGGCTGTTTGTGCTTGGTCTACATCATCTAGACTAAAAATAGCCTTCCTGTCATTTTATTGGCAGAGTTTTAGCTACTCCTTTAATTCTGTTTAAAAATGGATAGAGAGAAAGACAGCATAAATATTGAATGTGTGCAGATATTCCAGTAAGTAACTAACAGGAGATTCCTAGTGCTTTGAAGAGCTGTGTAGCTAAATGGAATTCATGTTTTTCTTAAATAAAGAGACATTTTATAAATGATGATCATTTTTAAATATATTGGGTTAATTTTTATTTTTGTATGTGTATCATTAAAAGCTATTTTTAAATATCTGGGCATTAACATATTTGCTTTATTTTTATTAGTGTCCTGCTTAGGTTTTGTTCTCTTTAGGCTTCCTTTACATTTTGATAAGAAATTATTGATGAGATATTTCATTTCTCATCAGTTAAATAAAAATCCACATTATTTCTCATTTTTCTTTTATTAAAGTGAGTTTTTGGAGAGTAAGAAGAAAAATCACTACTGCTTGCTAAAATCTTGAGCAATAGTCTGAAAAATTATGCTTTGTTATGTTTTGGTTTTTGAAAACCTGTGGAAACAGTGAACTGGCTTGTTCTTGTTCTGTCTGTCCTTAGAAATCATGGGCTACTTTAGGAACTTTCAGGACCACAGTTATAGTATGGAAAAGACACAGCTTTGAGGTGGACTTGCATCTATGTTGTCTTTTTCCTGATCTGAGAAGGGCATTCTGGCTTTGAAAAAGCCATGAGAATTAGATTCAGGTTACTGAAATGCCCCTAAACCTACAAAGGAAAATTTTTGCTGTGTTCGTAGGGTTAGACTCTAAGGTAGAAGGGTTACACTGAAATAATTTTGTCAGTAGATTACTTATATCCTTATATAAGAAGCACGTTTTCCTTGTGTAGTCTGAACTAAAATTTATATGCGTACCATGGTCTCTTCTACTTTTGCCTCTCCTGTCTTGCTCATCCACACCATGGTGTGTATTTGTGTCCTTTAGGACAATATTATTCCGCACATTCAGTTTAGGAGTTGTTTGTACTCACACAACTATGTGTATCTGGAATACTTTCTTGCAGCATTTATTTGTTTTTTGTTATTTTTTGTTTCTCGAGTTTGTGTTTTGAAATTATATTGTTACTTTACAAATTGATCCAGAAGATTAGCATTGATTGAAGGTGCGGTAAGAGAAGGTGTGTTTGAAAGTAAGTTATGTTAACTGCTGCTTTTATGGAAGGATGTCGGTGTTGTTACAAATGAGGTTATGAAAAGAGAAGCAATCGATGTTGCAGTTTTTAAATTAGAGCATCCAAAGTAAAGTGAATAGTTGCATTCCATCAGTTGCAAGTGCATAGCATTGACATAGGAGGGTATCAGTTTTCAGAACTGATAATGAAAACAGAGTATTTACTAGCGAAAATTAGGCATAACTGGAGTATTCTTATATGTACAGTCTAGACAACTGGTAAAAATATTTCTAAACAAAGCGGAATTTGTACAAAGCCAGAAATAGTCAGAGATCATTTCTATTGGGAGAAGTATTGCCATTTCTATGAAGTATTTAGTTAATGAACATTCAAACAATTTTATGAGTATTTTAAGCTTTTTTTTCCCTGAAAGAGGAAGTATGGTTCCATACCAGATTACATTCCTAAAAGATTTACTGTTCTAAGCATAATAAAAATATTGTAAAATTACTTCCTATCTTGAAAAATCAAACCAGCTATTCTTGTTTCAAGTTTCATCTAATATATTGTTCCATATGGTTGTACGATAAACACATTATTCCTTGAACAGGAATTAAGAGTAAAGCTGCCAGGAAGGGGTTTTGTTGTCAGAGTAGTTCCCGCCTCATGTTTTGTAAGAGATTTCATGGTCCCATTGTAAAGAGTGGATGATTTAAAACGTGTTCCCAAGATAAACTTTCCCATTGTCATTAATGAGGATGGATAATACTGAGTGACAAGTGCATTAGGAATGACACAGAAAGAGCTGTTAGATTTGTCAGAGCATATCACTTCAGGCGATGAAACTTGAGGACATTCTCTTTTAGCAAATTTTTGCTATTTATTGGAGAACCAAGGATTGTGATTGCTCACACAGGTGGATTTTACTGTTTTGTTCATTAAATATTTAGGTACCTTTGAAAAGGTAAAGGTGATAAATATGACCATTATTCTCCACTGTGAGAAGTGCCAATGGTTGCTTTGCTTACAAATAATTCAGCAACACTAATATACCTTTTATTTGTTTTAAAAATGTTTATTTGGTGGATAATTTTTAATTTGCAATATTTTTACTGAACGGGAATATTTAAAGTTATATAATAAATGCTCCGAACTGTCATAGTGAAGCTTCTGGGATAAAGAAGCTTAAAATTAGGACACTATACATGTAATTTACATTGACTTAAAAAATTGTATTTCTCCATAGAGAAAGACTTTTTAAATATTTATCTCTGAATAATTAATAATGTATGATTTTTTCTGGTGTTTAAAATCTTTCCAAACTACAACATGCCTATCAATTTCCATTTTGAACATGCAATTGGTCACTTTTTCGCCTTGATTCATCTTGCCTGGCTGCCAACCAAATTTTGCCTCCGTGTACCTTCTTGACATTAATAATGACTGAGTTTCTGTTCGTTTGCGTGCAAGATTTCCCAAGCGGCAGTTTGGGGCTGGGATAAACTATCTATCATGATTGCGTACAACTAATCTGCCTCAACCAAACCACCCAATGATTGAAATTGCATTTGACAATTCACCTCTCCTTGGCGTGCCTGAGGTGAACATAGCTACAGACCATCCCCGGAAGGGCACAGCAACTCCTCCATATGTTGGGGAGGATCCTTTTATTTGTGTCAAGAGACTTTTAGCAAAGCATGTTTAGGCAGAGATTTTTTTTTTCGTAGATTTCCTTATTTTCAGATACATGACTGCCACTTTCTCCTAACCGAAGCATTTTGGGTTTGTGAAGCATTTTCTGATTTTTAATTAATTAAAGCTGTTAAACTCTTTCTCTGAGATTAACCAGTGCGATATTGGGTGTATAGGAGATAAAAAATTCAAGATGTGTTTAAAACGTCATGTATTGTTTGTTACAACGTTATGCTATTAATAGACCAGTAGTGCTAGTCAAACATCAGACAAGATGCCTGTTACTGTGTTGACCTTTACCAAAGCTTACACCTGCTTGGAGCGTTCTGATAATACAGAACCTAAGAAAGAATGACAAAGCAAAATCTGCTTCTGTCATGTAAGAAATCTTTTAATTCTTTTCCAAATGTTAAATTAATTCATATTGTTTATACTCACTGGTTTGAAAAGCTGTGTGTGCAAACACAATCTGACAAAACAGACCCTTTATTTCTGTCTAAGATTACTCAAATAATCTTCAGAGTAAAAAGCTTTCTAGGATTGCTTTTTGCTAAGTATTGTCCTTTTTGTATGAAGTCACTTTTATCATAATAATTTAAGTAATAGCCTATGCCATCAGGAGTGCTACTTTTCATTAGAGATGTGTATCATTAGCTTCACGGATATAATTAATTTGTTCACACGGATATAATTAATTTGTTCAAATACAAAGTTTCTGAATAGTTAGGGTAATAAAATTCTCTTTCTAGGGAGATAATTTCTTTGTAGTTTTCTGTTACAGTTCCAATATATTGAGTTAAAACATACACTGTTTTGATATATGGGCCCCTTCCAACTCGAGATATTCTATGGTTCTGTGATAATCCAGATAGAAGATACTGAAGAATTGCGTTCTGGAATATGTTTTGATTTCTCACTGTTTTGTGTAACAGCGTGGTTTGCTGTATTTGTGTATTTCAACAGAAGCATAATGATTCGCAGTCAAATTGTCCTTTCAAAAAAGTACAGTCCATTCCTGTTGCTGAAAAGGCGAGTTTCAGTGGTGCACTCATAAAGGCATAACTATCAGCCTAATTTTCTTTCTGACACATCAAGTCATACTTCTCTCCTTTCTTAAAACTGAAATACATTTTTTCAAGCACTTTCATTCAGCAGATTAAGTTCAAGCTGAATTAATAATCTTTTTGAAATGCTTGACAGCTGAATGTAGTACATGTATCTATCTTAGTTGTGTGTGGGAAGCTAAGTCATATGGGTATCATGCTTTCTGTAGCATTTCCAGCCAACAAGTCCGGAAGAGCCAGGACCCTTTTGAATGTATAAATCATTAATCTTAGTAACCAGCTGCTCTGAAGGCAGGGAAGAATAACTCAGCCACACAGCCATGATCAGTTCACTTGTTACAGTAACAGTGTACTAAATCTACCCATAATTTATGTCCTGCTTTCCATATTTATTCATTTATTATAATTAATTTTGTTCTCAACCTTTTTTCTTTGAGTATATCTCTATGGTACAACACATTGCCCTGTGTAAATGCTGCTATCTCTAAACCAGCTCTCATGGGTACAAAAGCAATACTGCCATGTTAGACCTGGTAGCCCAAGCAGAACACCCACTTAACCACAACTGTTTGCATCATATTGTCTCAACATGTTCTTATTCTTTGTTGTAACTGTTTGGTTTGTACATGATTCAGAACTTTTGTTTTTCCCTTGGTAGTAACTACGACTCCTTAAAGAATAACTTCTTAAATTTTTAGTCTGGATTTGAGATTTTCTTGTGTATTCTTTCCTGTGTGCCATCAAAGCTTTTTGCTATGACTTGGCATAATGACCTTCCTCATATATAATAGTTCTTGTCCACATCCGAAGAAACAGTTGTCATTAAAAAATGAGATATTTTTCAGGCCTCTGCTATTACGTATTACATAACCATACTGTTTTTATGGTCTATAAAACGATATTAAAGGGGTTTGGAGGTGGCGGAGGAGTTCCATCCTGTTACCACTGCAGTGCCAAAGAAATTATGGGAGAGTGATTTGGATTGTTGGGGTCTGCAAATTCATCAACAGTTTGAAAAATGAAAAGTTCACATCCTGCTATTCCTATTAAAATAAGGATTGATGCTGGTTAGAGAGTTTTTCTTTAATCTTGCTTAAAAGGAATTTGATGCTGGTTTATCAATAGATTCCTAAAATGACGTATCACAATTCCAGTTACTTAGACGTTTTCAATTTTTATGCAAAAACTTACAAATCTGACATTAGAAGCAACTACAGGTTTAAAAATAATATAAAAATAAAGACCGTAGCAGACTGGGGTATTTTTATGATATATTTAAGTCTAAATCTTAAAACATTGGTGAACTGCTGATTCTTGAAAACATTGTCTATAAAAAAAGATTATTTTGGTTATGATGACTTATGAGTATATATCTGCTTGTCTTGACCGATTCCTCTGTGTTAGTCTGAGCCCTTTAGTCACTTCTCAGCTTAGATTTTCTTTTTTGGTTTCAATATTCCAATTTTGATTTCTTAGATAGTTTGTATGCGACAGTTCCTTGTCTATCTAGAAGCATACGTGACAGCTCCTTTCTGGGAGTACTGAGTGGCAGTGACTGAAAAGACAGATTACTGGTTTTATAACGTGCAGTTTTATAGTACTATGATTTTGACTTCTGGTGTATTCAGCCATATTAATTACCCAAGAATGGTTTGTGACTTACGACTTCAACGAAAACCTAAGATTAGTGGTATATTAAATACATGGTAACTTGACCAACTACACTTTTGGGACTAAGTTTGTTGACCACTTCCTAATTCTTAACAGCCTTAAAATAAAGATTTTTTTATAAATCTATGTATTGAAGTGTTCAAGATACTTTGTTATCTGCACCAGTTTTGTTAGCAAATAGGTCATGGTGTCCTGACATGTGCTGATGACTTAGCCTTGTATATTTACCAAAGATCTGAGTTTGAAATTATTGAATAAATTAGTGTGGTAGCATTGTAAGCATGATTTCCTGTCAGTTATTACTTCCTATCACTTAGCTATATCTTGCAGTTTTACATAGTTTGTTAAACATAATATGTAGTACAGTTATTTCATGTATCAGGTATCCAAGAAAGATGTGCATTGTAAAGAAAAGGTGAAGCTGTCCAAAATGAGAAAAATTAATGTATTATCTTTTTTTAAAATAAGCAGCAAGCTTTAAAAAAAGATCTGAAATATATTTTTTAATAATCTTGTCAACTTTAATTATACACTTGAATTTATTTCATTCATCTTCTCACACTCAGTTATGCCCTCATCACCAACTAGTTCTGACCTTAGGATCTCTAAATGTACTTACGTGCAATTATAGTAGTCATTGAACATTACATTTTAAGATGAAAATGCAGTTATTTATAATTTCTTCCAAGCAACTTCTCTATATTAATCTAAATAAGATCATTAGATGGCCTTGTGTAAAGTATTTACCGGCAAAAAGAAGTTCTTTTAGTAAAAAAAGGATTTCCGTGTATTTCTTCATGTTGTTTGAGTGACACATATTGATACAGTTTTTATAATTCAGGCATTTCAACCATTACTGATATAGATTTTAAGTGCTTGTACATTCAAATATAGCACACAATATGGCATATATAAATGGTGTCATATCTCACTAGGTCTTTCCACTGGAAGTCGGTAGTGCCCAAGCTAGATCATAAAACTTGTCTATCCTCTTGAATGTCTCTTGTGCATGGCATTTTAGACTTTAAAAGTGCAGTACCTATCTTTGAAACATTTTAAATCAGTATGAGACAAGACTGTTGGGATACAATTAATGTTTTTATATATGAAAAAGAAATATTTCCTGGTTTGAAAAATTGAATGCAAGTTACACTGGAAAGTTACAACCTAAATACATTTATAAAATAGATAACTATTATGGTAGCCTTCTAAGTATAAAGATGCAGCAAACAGCAGGAGTCACAGATTCCTATGTGGAATTGGTCACTTCAATCAGGATGAGATTGCTTCATGTAAGACCAACATATGAAAGTTTCCCAAGTTCCAATTAAATATTACCTGAACATTTTTTTGCATATACTTAAATATATATGTTCTTATAAAGTGGAAGGTTGAATAGTAAGCTTATTTATCATAATCCGACTCTCATCATACTTCAGTGAATTTGGGATTGCTAGGTCCTATGGGTATTCATGCGTCTTAAGTAAGTACAGCAGTTGTGACAGCAATGAAGTTACTGGTAAGAAGTCTTCAAGACATTAAAACGTCATAAAGAGCAAATCTAGTCTGTAATTCAAGGAAGGCTTCCCCATCAATTTCCATATCTACACACACTGCGGTGATTCATAACAGCTTTATTATTGTAGAAGCAAGAAAAGATCATTACAATGCCTTTGTATTACAGAAGCATAATTTTAAAATCCACTTTAAATTATTGCTTTCAGAGACTGAAAATACAATAGATTTTAAACTTCTACTTCAAAAAAATAGTAATTTTTATAAAAGAGAATATGTAATTCTCTCTGTCGTGTTGATAAAACTTCACATATTCTTGATCCTTTGAAAAATACTTCATGGACCACACATAATTGTGATTCCTGAGATATGACAGATGTTAGGAAAGTGTCAAGTCAAACTTTCCATTGACTAAAGACCTTATGTAAAAATGTACAAAAAACTCATTTTGGGTTTTTTTATTTGCAAGCAATGAGAGCTATTTACACAACACTGTACTGCAGTGACTGCTGATTTGTGAAACTGAGCAGACCCTGAATGTGTTTGTGCAAATGGAATCAATAGAAAGCTGCAGGAGCATCTGGTTGATATATCTGTAAAACTCATACCCATTACTTGGAAAAAATCATATCGTCTGAAAGTAAAATAATAGCAGAGGCATCATTTGCCCTTTCAGAGAGCAGGATGAATCATAGGGGATTGGATTACAATTACAACTAAAAACAAGGATACTTTGGCTTGGCTAAAGTTGACCCCAGGAATTCAGCTGATACTCTTTTTCAGTTTTTTCATGAGAGCAAGTGCCCAAATAGGCATAACAGTAAATGGTCACAATGTGTCAAATGTACTAATTTTATAGTTTGAAAGAAAGGACATGAGTATATCTAGAGAGAAAAACGTCTTTTTGGGAGCAAGGGCTTTATTTCATTCAGCAAGTGTTTACATACTAGTTTAAGACAGACTTGATCATTGTTCAGGTTATTTGGCTTAAAATACTAATAGTATATCCTAAATGCGTATATGATAAGACTGCTATCAGTTTAAAATAAAGTTAAGACACATGGCTGAGAGAACATATGGGACTTTGAATGAACTTTGGGTTTCATCAGGTATGATCTGTGGCAGAGCAAACAATACTAATTACAGGAGTGTTCCTCATAATAACTGACTTATACAGAAGTCTTGAAAAAAAGTATAAGAGCTAGCAGAAGAGAGCATGCAAAAAAAAAAAAGGTGTTGCATCTAATAGAACAACAGAAAAACACAAAAAAAAATATAGCATCCCCTCTTGAAATTGAATAGTGATTTTTCCATCAGAGCAGTCTGTCGATACATTGTGGTATTGTGATATGTTGCCATGTTTGTGTTTCAAAACTAATTTTGGGAAGCCATTCATTTTTAAAAACAATGTCTTAACATCTTATAGATGTTGAACTACTTTCCAACATTTTCTGCTGAATTTGCAGTGCTACCATACATCAAGAGAGCTATTGGAAAATATTTAATTAGCAACATTCATACTATAAATCTTAATGTTGGGATGGACTTCATATACAAGTGCGAACTCTGTAAAAACAAAGTAAATAGAACTAGATGTAAAGTGATAAATCAGGCCACATACACGTATGTGATATATATTCTTTATATAATCCTGTGTAGTTTATATCTTTGAGCTGTGGTCACTGTTTTTTGGCTCATGTTACTGTTCACGGAATCACAGAATCATATAGGTTAGAAAAGACCTTTAAGATCAAGTCCAACCGTAAGCCTAACACTACCAAGACCACCACTACACCATGTCCCTAAGCACCTCATCCAAACGTCTTTTAAATACCTCCAGCAATGGTGACTCAACCACTCCCTGGGCAGCCTGTTCCAATGCTTGATAACCCTTTCAGTGAAGTAAAATTTCCTAATATCCAGCCTAAACCTCCCCTGGCGCAACTTGAGGCCATTTCCTCTCATCCTATCACTACTTACCTGGGAGAACTAGTTACCTGTTACTACTTACCTGTTCATCCTGTATTTATCTTCATTTGCCCACCTTCCTCTTATTTGTTTTAAGAATCATGATAGGAAACTCCAAGTAGTCTTGCTCTTCAGACCCCAAATACTGGAATGCCTTTAGCAGCTGGATTAATGCCTTAACTTCCTTCCTGCTACACTTAATTAGCAACCAAACTCTCTTGGCTTGCTATGAATATGAACTCATTAACAAAAGAAAGCCAGATAGTCAGTCTTATGTCCTACAGATTCAAAGGAAGATTCTCTGTCCTCTGGGATGGAAGTTCAACTGACATCCAGAACTTCAAATCAAGCTGCTTCAAATGCTGTGGGCACTGCCACTGACTATTTTTTGAACTCCTTAGCAACATAGAGTCCTTGTGACTTAATAGCGTTGATTTGCCAAAAGAAATACAATCTCTGGTTGGAAAACTACTGTTTGATGAATTGTTTCATTCAGCTCCACAACTGATGAAAGTTCTACATAACATTAAAAATTCTAGGCTTATCCTTAGATGTCTTTGCTTCTTCCAAGAGCGCATGAAGACAAAGACAGAAAAAAGCTTTTTGCACAGACTGAAGCCTGTTCCCCATGAATATTCAAAGACTGGCTTCAATCACAGAAAACAGAAAAACATCAATCCAACCACTTTTATTGTTACAGGGCTACTGACTCAGGTGTTTAATCTCACCGCCTTTCCTCCTCTCAGCAGAAGTCTATGAACCATTTTCCTTTTTTGGATTTTTCACCTTCATTTTTCTGCTGCCTTGGCACTTTTTTGGAGATAGGCCTACTTAGTACCATCAAATCTCATTGCAGATTATATGACAGATGAGTTATGGACAATGTCACCATTGCTTATGCAGTTCATTTTGTCTTTCTGCTGTTACACAGTCTCCATGTCCTGTAATGTTTAGGGACCCTGGTTACATAAATCTGCTTCAAAAGAAGACAAACCCACTGTCGGTTGGAGTCAAGCAGAACCTGATAATCAAGATTCTTACTGTAAGTGTTTCTCTGGGCACAACAGAAAGAACTATGGTGGCCCACCTTAAACTTACGCTTCACTTGCAAATTCAGGGCCAGGGTGATGATTCTAGCATCTATATCCTTACTTGTAAAGAGGATTTTTGCTGTCCTTTGATACACAGGACATCTGCTTCTCTTTGCTTTTTAATGTGTGATCAGAGATGCATTCATTTTACAGGGAGTCAAGACTGTTGTCATTGGACTTGTCATGGTCCCAAAAGTTTTTAACAAGGTACTGGCAATTGTTAATTGCTCGTTTGAATTAGCATGACTCCTTTTCACTACGTAGATGACTGATTGACAAGGAACAGTCACAATACCGCCTGTCATGCTGCAACTTGGATTGGGCAGTAGAGTCTAGACCTAAGGGTAAACAATCAAGGTATCTTCTCCCTGATGTTTAGGCTCTGAAATTTATTAGGGCAAGGATGGACAAAGTAGTCATAAAACCATACCTTCACCAAGACAGATTTCAGATTGGGTGGATGGGCAGTTAAGGGACTGGGTTTTCATTCTATCATAATTCTCTCAAAACATACAAGGCAATATGCTTAGGCAATTTCTTTTAAATGACAACAAGTACAAGGTGTGCAAACCTGGCTACAATTGATGTACTCCTCAGACACTTCTCATTCTAGAAGCAATTCCTGTTTCTGAAGCTATATCATTCAGACAGTGACAGGTATCACCCCTCATGGTATATACAGTGTATTTCTATTTAATGTGAAGCGGTTGACCTTTGGAGTGGGACACTGAGAGTTAAGTGGTGGTCTGCTGAATGCTATAGTCTGCTGGACCTGGACTGGGAAATTTCATCAAATGCATTAAGGGCTATGTACCAGTTGGCTGAATAGCAGTCACAAGCAAAATATCTGTTTGCCAGATCTCTGTCCCCATTTCTCCCATCTTTCTTGCAGAACCCCAAGGTTTTTTGTATCCTAACCATGCCAGGCTCCACACAACAGCACAGATGATGAGTAGATCTCACTGTTAAGGTACACCTCTTTCTCCCTTGCAAGGAAATTCCTTCTCAACAGATGGAAGGGTGGTTTGTTTCTTTGTTGAGTGAGCCAGATTCATTTGTTCTCCTGAGTCCATCATCAAAACCTAGATCTCACTCCCTGTCATTCTGGACTAATGGTTAAGGCTAAAGGAGTCTCCATGGTCCCATATCATAGCTGGACAAAAGCTTGCTCCTGGTCTAACTCTTCTGGTTTCTCTCTCTCCCTCTCTTGTAAAATGCCATTTTCCTAAGACTACCTCCTTCTCCAGCAGCCCCTCAGGAACCTTTAGTCTTTTTTCTCTGTATGGTTGCCTTCTTCGTCTTTGCCAAGCCCTGCAGCAATCAAAAACTTCTTGTGCAACTGAGATATACAGGAAGAGGAAAAACCTTGCATTTTCTCCTATTTCTTTTGCAAAGGGAAGGGAAGAAGAAAAAGAAAGGCAGTGTCAGGAGAGAAAGCTGGAGAAGAGGCAAGTCATGGCTTTTGACCCTGTTTGCCCCTAGAGGCAAGACTGTGCAAAGAAAATTAATTGTACTATGGAGAGAGCTACATGTACACATAAACACACACCCCCTGACCCTATCTCTAATCCTCTGGCTGCATCAAGAATAGTATTTTACAACTCTATTAGGATGAGGCTGGGAGAGCTGTTCAGGCTAACAGCGACAGTCCTTATCTTCTTAAGCAGAAGCAAAAGTCAGTAACTGGCTGTGTTAGGATTTCATCAACGTAGCCTAAGTCTTAAATTAGTTCAGCATGTAAGTTCTATGAGAGAAGAGGTTTTCACAGAAGAGGAAATTTTTGAGGAATTGTTGAAGGAGTGTAATGAGACATGTTGTGAATTTTCATATGCAGGGCATCCCAAATCTAAGAAGAGAAGGCAAGAAATAGATTTCACAAATAGAAAGTAAGTATGTTGCTGTTTAAGAGGTGATATTTAAAATGACATTAAATTGCAAGGACCTTGAAAATTAAGAGATGTGGTTTGTGTTTGCATCAGTAGTAAAAAGTGGGATGACAGAAGGGCAGAGGGAGGTTGGTGTTCCTGTCCAAAGCACTGGGCTAGGAAAATAATCTTTGCAGTAATGTTTAGAATATGTCTGGATTTGTCAAGATGATAAAGAAAAAAACTGCAGAGAAATAATTCAGGTCTTGACAAGGGAAGCATAAAATATATGGACTGAGGAGAAAGTTACCTATTAGGAGTGTTCTAAGGGAAGAAGTATTGCTTGCTTCTTAATTTTTATGATGCTATTTAACTTTTGAGAAATGAACTGTCACAATCTGAGTTTGCAGTGCCTAAGTGCTAGTGTTACACTATTATGAGCTATCATATTATCTTTTTAATTAAATCTCCTTGTATGCATTATCATAGCCAGTATTATGAAAGTCATGGATCTGTTGAGGGGTTTTGGATACTTTTTCCACTTCTTGTTTTGGTTCCTTGGTTTGACTATCAGCTTTCAGCTGCTGAGTTCTGTGCAAGAATACTGCGACTACCCTGACTGTTAATGTAAATTTGATTGAGGTAGCATCTGATTTAGAAGTACAGTTTTCATGAAGAATGTTTTCACAAACACACAACAACCAATGTCGGCTAGATCTATGTGTCCTGGTAGCCATAACATAAATGAGTCATAAAAAGCAAGTGACATAAACAAGCAATGTATTTGATTTGCTTCTTAATTGGTCTATAAATAATACTTGAAGTGTATGATTTCAGAGCCCTGTGGAGCAAACGATGTAAGAACTAGTAGGAATATCAGACTTAGCCCTGAAGAATTCTGGTGACATATGTACTGCTGCCTGTACCAAATGGCAGAGGATAGCATTATCAGGCTGAAGTTCATCATGGGCATCGACTCTAAGGTATTCTAATTTAACATTGTGAATCAGCCTTTTCTTCTGGATTTCTGCCTTTCTGTTTTGACTGTAGGCAGTTGCCATGTAGTCATTCACTCTCTTCAGTAGTCTGCGTGAATGCTTCCATGCTCAGCTTTGTCTGAAACTCAGATGAAGCCAGAAAGTTGTCTAGAGTGTCAATGAGTTGTGTCATTGCATGATGCAGTGGATGGGAGCAGATAAATCACTACAGGTTCTTTTGGGTGCAAAGGTTTCTATACTCTGTATGAGTTTTTCCTCTAATCTGTAGAGAATAAATGTAGTGAGAGGAACAATAGAGTACGAAATTAAAGGGATCTGAGATGACAAGGCTAAACACTTGTTGGGGTATGGAAGAAAAGAGAAAGGAAAAAAATAAAGGGTTCAATGATTCATAGAGGTGAGGACAGAAGAAAACACTACACAGAGGAAGAAATTGAGGACACAGGGAACAACCAAGTCAGGGCTTCAATTAAGATGATTAACTATGTAACAGGTTTTTAATTCATTCTTTTCTAACAGTGTCAAGGACAGGCTTTGGGTCACCCTCACCTAGCAGAAAGGTAGTGATTGTAGTTCACTGAAGACAAGGTCGGTAGTATTTTTAACCAAAATGCCAAACAGCCATAATATTTGAGAACAGTTGTTGTTCTCAGATATCTTGGTTTGTCTAGTAAATTTGCCTAGATTTGTCAGATCTTTAGAAAAAACAAAGTGCTGTCTCAGTCGTTTTAAATTAATTTGTTCTTGCAACTGGGATTTAACAGTTCCTTTGAAGCAATTATTATTTTAGTACAAGTGTATATGAGATGCTACCTGTCAATGAGTACTTGGGGAATCCTCAGTATGCAGATCACTGACCTGATAAACTGTAACAGCTCCAAGGGAGTTGTTATGGTCTGTCGCATCAATGAGTATTTAGGGACTCTTTAATATGTGGATTATTAGGACAGTAAAAGCGTCTGCAGCCCATTGTGTTAGTGCAGCTGTTCCACATGAGCGTTAAGATATTACACAGCCTTACAGAATGTTGTAGAAAAGTAGTTGACTAAGCTTATGTAGTAGCCATGATTTTACATTAAACAAGTGGTCTTTTTTAACATTTTTCCAAAATAAGAAATTTAGGCACTAATCCTCATACTAAACTCGTTGAGCTTTGAGATTACATTTATTAAAATTGTCATCTTTCAATTACACATTGAGTGAACAAAAAATTCCCAGATTAAATTCTGTGCTGATTCCTCCCCTACTTTTTTGTCTGCAGTTTAGGAAGTAAACAACAAAAGTAACAAAAATTCTCCCATCTAGAAATGTATATCCAAAGAATAGGCCAGGAATAAATTGTCAAATAAATAATCCATTTTTTTGAGTAGTTTTCTAAGGTAAAGCAAATTTGCTACCTAATGTGATCAGATCTGTATATGAAGTTGGATTCTTCACATTGATCTCACAAATATCAGAGATTTGGGTTAGATTTTGTCTTGATTTTTTTTTTCTTTGAATTTTCTTAGATAAATGAAGAGTGATTACTGACTTCCTTAAAATAAGATTCTGGTCATATGCGCATGAGTAAAAATGGTATTAGATAGAACTTTTTGTAACCTGGTATTGAAATGCAAAATTTGAAGAGTTTAGAGTAGTTGTGTGAGAAATTTATACAGAAAAATACTCATGATATTCACAAAATCTTGCTATATCACCTTGTATGCAGCTTCAGCCTGTATGCATCTTCATCCAGTCAGATCCCCAAATTTTATTTATTTGAAGCATTCTTACAGGCTGTACTTGCTACTGTAGATAAAAATAGTTTTCCTTTTTTTTGGAGCAGTGTTGGAACTGATTTCAGACACTGTTCAAGATGCTGGAATATAGTAAATTTTATATTACTTAGGAATAGTTTGGCTTTTCTTGTTTGACATAGATTCCTTGGTCCAGAGCAGCCAAAAGGTGTAGCTTCATTTTTAAATGCTGCACCAAGGAAATCAGTTTCACAGGTCAGACGGACTCCTTGTCAGGATGTACGAGTATTAATATTCCAGGCTTGTATCAGTCACTGTTTTAAATTAAGCAGAAGTTTAGCTGCTTCAGTGTTTTAATGTAATATTGCTAACTTTTGTTACCATTTTCTATGCATAAGAAGAAATATACGATAAGGTAATATAGATGCCAAAAGTGCAAGTTGTCCTAGTTTCAACGGAGATAGAGTTAATTTTCTTTATAGTGGCTGGTGTGGGGCTATGTTTTGGATTTGTGCTGAAAACAGTGTTGATAATACAGAGATGTTTTAGTTGTTGCTGCACTGGTCAAGGACTTTTCAGCTTCCCGTGCTCTGCCAGGTGCAGAAGAAGCTGGGAGGGGACACAGCCAGGATCGTTGATCCAAACTGACCAAAGGGCTATTCCATACCATATGGCGTCATGCTCAGTAAATAAAGCTGGGGAAGAAGAAGGAAGGGAGGGGACGTTCGGAGTGATGGCGTTTGTCTTCCCAAGTAACCATTATGCGTGATGGAGCCCTGCTTTCCTGGAGTTGGGTGAACACCTGCCCGTGGGAAGTAGTGAATGAACTCCTTGCTTTGCTTTGCTTGCGTGAGCAGCTTTTGCTTTCCCTATTAAACTGTCTTTATCTCAACCCATGAGTTTTCTCACTTTTACTCTTCTGATTCTCTCCCCCATCCCACCGGGGGGGAGTGAGTGAGCGGCTGCGCGGTGCTTAGTTGCCAGCTGGCGCTAAACCACAACAATGTAATGAATACTATTAAAGTAGAATGTAGGTCCAAAGTCCTTCATGTTTAGAGTTATTGCAAATTTTGCCTAGATTTTTTTCTCTAGATAATTAATATGAGCAAATGCCTAGTACTGAACTTAAGGAGGAAATTTTTAAATTATGTTTACTTTCATGTGTATTTACATCTAAAGGGATGTTGTATAGATGAAGCATGAAATTGCAGGTTTTGATGTCAGAATTTTAAACATGATTTTTCCATTTGTCAAAACCTAAAATAAAAATGCAGTTTTCAAAGTACATGCCCTAAAACTGCTGAAAAGCTGTCTGGTTTGTAGTGGTCCCTTTACCACTCCATATCTGTCACAGGGGAAAGTGTGGAAACATGAGGAGTAGACATTCATGCTCATACTATTAGAAGAAACCCACTATAAACATCCTCAAGGAGTCTGTAAATCTTTCCCCAGTGTTCAAAACACATCTTAAGCTTAATGTTTTAGGTGAACAAGAGAAAGAGAAAAATAGTGTGTCTTACTTAGAATACTTTTAAAAACAAAATCTGATTCCATTTCTTGTCATTCTTTGCACAGTCATCCAGAATAGTTCGATGTATTTTCCAGTCAAATTTAACACCTAAGTAATTATGCAACTGGAGGTTTAGTTTTATAACTGACAACAGTGGCTGGATTTGTGAGCTTTTTCCCCAGTTTGCTAATAAATTAAATTTGAATTTTGCCCTTTCTGAATTCAGATTTGAAAAAGCTGAAGATGTAGTGGTAGCGTTTTTAAGCACTGAATGCTAATTTCTGCCTCTTAAACTGAGGCAAGCTGTGAAAAGCAAAGACTTATTAGGAGGAGCTGTCAGCATAAGTTTACACCTTTGATATACACTGAAGTTCTCAAGGTTTCTGAAATTACATTTCTTATTTGAAAAAATATTCCATTATATCTATTACAAATACTCTTAGAAAAATAACATATCATGGTAACCGTATGCCAAATCAAAAAAAAAAAAATAGATTGAAAGTAAGAACAATAAAATACTAATAAAATTAACAAGTTACTGTGACTGCTAGAATGGTATGAAATGATCACATTAAGCAAATTATCAGGATAAAAATTGAACAAACTGTGTAAATTATAGAAAAATGTTTCATTTCATTAAGCACTCCAGATTCAGAACTTTTCCAGAGGCAGTTTACGTTTAGAAGTTTGTGATGGACTTGATATTTAAATTAAAATGATTTATATTTGTATTGTTATCTCAATGCCAGTTATAAAATTTACTTAGGATAGGTTAATCGATGATCACAATGAAATTCATACAAAAATACATTTCTAAAATGCACATAAGGACTGCATCCTCTTGTTGCAGAGGTACAAAGTTATAAATTGAAAGAAATATGGAGATGGCTTCACATTGTGCTTCTGCTTTTATGGGTGGTTGTTAATCTATGTATTCCCTACCCATGTTCTGAAGAAGCACTTACTGAAGAAATTGTTGAGAAATTTTGAATGATGGCTTTCATGATCTGTTCAAAAACTGGGAAAAGAATAAGTGTGTTAAACCAACTATACACTTATAATACGTATGTTACATACACACACACACACACACACGTCACACACTCTGAGCTCCTTTTTAAGAAAGCGGGATCTTTCGCGCTGTAAAATTGATTTTATTTCCCCTTCTGTAAAATTTATTGTGATATTGCAGAGGGAAAAGGTGCGGGTTTATGGGGTTTTTTTTCATTCTCCTTCTTCCCTTTAGGCTCTCCATTTTCCTCCTGGACTCTTTTCCTTCTTACCTTTAAAATCCTTTTTCATTCCCACTTCCCATTTTTCTATACCTTCTCTCCTGTCCTTATGACATTTTTGTTCTCAACTTTTCTTTTCTCTTACATGAAAATATGTAGTAAAATTTGAATTAATATGTACAACTGTATTGCCTGCAAAAAAAATTTCCTTGCTTTAAAGAAAGTACAAAAATGAAAATAAAACTTTTAAAAGAAGTGTGCTATAACATCATGAATTAGCGTATGTGCAGTTCAGTGGAACAGAAAATCTAGACTTTCTATTTTTTTGTAGTTTGCTATCTTTTTAAAAGGATTTAAGAAGTAGTTTTGTTTATAATTTGAATTATTTATTTCAATTTAGTAATTTGGGCCTCAGTTTCACTGTTCTATCAAACACCAAACATACAGATCCTGCAAATATCAAATTACAGCCAGAACCTGTAAATTCAACGTTTCAAAGTTCATTCTATGAAAATTTATCTATTGCAAAATGGGAAATAACAGTTAAGAAAACAAGTTCATATGTGGCATATAGGAGATGTTAATAATTTTTTTTATATGTGATTATCCATTAAAACATACTGATTCTATAAATACGGCACAAAAGGTTGTTTTATGTTTTTACTCAGATCATTTATAATCAAAATACAGAGTAAAACCAGATGTATGAAGTCATTATTTGTAACAGCACCAAAACCAGCAAATGTTTTGGGATATACAGGCAAGTTACTTTTGTCAATATTATACCACATATGAATAATTCATTAGTGAAATACTGCTATTATTTATAAATAAATAGCCATCTGCAATATCATACTTGATATTCCATAATCCTACAAATACTGATACCAATGAGCACCTATCACCACCATGTCACTAACTCAGCAGGACGGTTCTCATGTTAAAGAATAATAGTTCTAATTTAGAAAGCTTTTGGAGGCTAATAACAACTTCTTCAGGTCTGAATTTAGGATATTTAGAGTAAAAGTAATATCAGTTGGTTGTATCTGCCAGGTGCCAATGATTGCTGTCACTTCTTTTACCCAAGAAACTAGAAAGAATTAGGACATTTTCCATCACTGAAGATGTTAAAATAGCATATTAACATTTGCAATCACTTCTATTTTCATTGCGAGTCTTTGAGATGTCAGAGTTCTTTTGGGTTTTATCAAAATATCAGAGGTAAATTTTCATAAGAAGAGATATTATCAAAGTTCTACTGTAATTTAAAAAAGGTACAAAATAGTCAAGCAAAAGTGTCTTATGGCATGACAGTTATAGAAATACCTATTTATTTCACCAGTTTGTTCATAAGTTGATAGCAGTTATAGTCGGGTTGCTTTCTGGTAAAATCAGCATCTAAAAATGCAAAACTGACTTACATTTATATACTAAGCCCTAAGATTCATCAGCTTTGTCTTTCTGCTGACTCCAGCCAGTCTTCAAGACCCAAAGGAATAGACAGTGATGGGCAAGAGTCAGCATCATTAGAGCTGTATAGTCATGAACCAGTCTTGGACTCTAGTTACCTAGCTAAAGTTGACTGAAGCTGCATGGTACGCTTGCCTTAGCAAATAACGGTGAGAGTGTTGTTTCAGTTGATGCTGTTAGATGGCCATTCCCTGTCGTGTTTAATGCCTTACATAATCTAGCTTACAGGTAACCAGGCCATGACTAGGTATTGATCCAAAAGGCAGAAATATCCTGGCCACCTGCCATGGAAAATGCTATTTTGGCTACTGCTGTCGCAAGCAAGTCCAGCAGGATTGCATGGATGAATATAGCCAGTTTTCGATGAGAGTACCGATAGCTTTGTTTGAGGTTGAAGTGACAATTTTTTCCAGTTTAAGTGGATTTTCTCTTTAAATATAATCACTTTGGTTACTTTTTTGTTGGGCTTTTAATTAGCCTGTACCCAGAATCTGTACCATGTGAGAGACTGTACTAGTATTCATAGAGACTGAGATTTATGGTCCCTATGTATGGATTCCTACACATTCATGTTATGTTGTGTCATGTGGTCTCATGTAAATGCAGAGCTGCAACATGGAGTTGCAACTCCACATATCATCACAAATTCCAAGCAAGTTTGCAGAACTTTATCTCACAAGCTCACAACTATTGTTTGGTCTTTGCCCTTGGAAAGGGGGAAGAAATATTCACTGCAACTGAAGATGGTCTTCCGCTCACCTCAGTAGTAAGGGGCACAGCGTATACAGGCATGGTCATTATCTTACCCTCACTTTCCTTACCTTTCCTTTAACCCAAGCAATGATTTTGACTTCTGATGCCTGTGATGAAATAGTCATTTTGCACATTGCAGATTTCAAAAATAGACTAGATCAGATCTAATTAATTTGAATATAATGAATTAACTTTCCAGTTTTTAAGGTCTGTATTTCACAAATTGTCATGATGATAACACATTGTCAGTCAACTTCCTTAATGCATCAGCACATTTCAGAAAAATGTGCACAAATAACATCAGTAAAAGTGCTCCTCTGACTGTTTTTGATTGTGTGCGTACAAGCTATATGGGCTGACAGTTTATAGTATCCACGGGGTAGCAGAACTCAGAAATGCATGTGTGAGCCCTGCCTTCTCCAAATACTGTGTACACTTGCATAGAAGGGGGTATATATATCCTTTCCATACTTCCTATATGCCGCATAGCTGAGGCAGAGAGACAGCTCTTTCTGTAAATATCTTCCAGGTTAACCTGCTTTCTTTTGGTGGCAGCTTTTTTCATTGCCTCAGAGATCTGTGACAGTCTTCCTCCTTTTCCTTCCCATCCATCTTCTTTCTACCTTAGCTTTGATCACTGGGTATTTTTTCCCTAGAAAGTCCAGGGGATCTTCTGAGACCTCCACATAGCTTCTTTCTGTCTGGTAGGGATCAGGCTTTATGGTAACAATGAAGCCAATTCCTGTCCAACAAGGGACTCTTGGACCCTCCTCTAAATTAATGATGTTTTGTGAGAAACATTGCTTGAAGCCCCCATAATGTGAATGTTCATTCGCATTGGAATGGAAGGAGGAATTCAAAGGAGAAAAAGAAGCTCCTTATACTGTAACTGTTTCTCAGGTTTTGTTGTCAAATATACATTCACATGTTCAGGGATTCTGGAGTTGAGAGAAATTAAAAGGATAGGGTACCGCTTTTTGATATGATATAGCTTCTGTATAGCATGCAGTGACAACAGCATTTATATGTGGTGTTATGACTAAGGGTAAAATCTCTCTAGATAATATTTGTCTGGATTATCGTAGAGTGAAGTATGATAGATAACACACCTTGATGAATAAACCATTACAGGTAATTAATCTTTCTTTCTTCTATTTGCCAAACACTGTGCAACATAGCTTTTAAAAACATTGAGAGATGTTTCTACTGAGAAATGAAAACTGTTAAGCAGATTATGAGCTAGGTGACAAATTTGTCATCCTCACATGGATACTTGATACATATGCTATTCTGTATAACAGCAAAACTACCATTTATGCAAATAAGGTGAAATAGCCTTTACATGAGTTGAAGTTGCAGATCAGAGGTCTTGGAGTCATTTGTGATTTTGTCTGTATGAAAGCCTTAACATTTTAAATTAAGTCCAAATATGAACCTATTATTTGATCCCTGTACTTCACCAATGAATGTTGCTGTAGTAAAGCAAGATGACAAAATATCTAAATAATGTGTGTATTTCAAGATGCCTTCATTTCTGTTTATGTATGTACAAAAATATATTTGTGTAATGTGTAATAAGGATTTTAATAAATGCTTGAAAATGGATTTCTTAATATGCTCATTATGTTTCTGAGCCTGCTAATTCTTTAAGGAAATGAAGAAAAAATAATGAAATTATGTTACACAGGTACTTAATTTTTTTTATCTCTGATACTACTCTGGTAATTAATGTCTGGTTTATGCAAACTAGACGATATCTCTTACTGGACACATTACTGTCAAGAAAATATTACTTGCCTTAATTATCAGTAATGAAGCAGGGATAAGCTGCTCACTTAGATATAATATATCTAATGACCTTTTCAGCTAGAGGTTGTGATGAAAGGTATCAGTTTCACAAATTATGCCTCATTCAGTTTCTGGCCTTTGTCTAGATTAATGTTTTGAGGATGAGTTTTAAAGTCAGACATAAATTGTGTTTGGTGTTTAAAATTGATTTAGTGTCTTGCTTTTAGTACATCATTTTCTCTCTTATAAATTACACCAAGCCTCATTTTTATCTTCATGTTTTATTATGAAAGTCAATAGTTAAGTCTAGTCTCGTCTTATTAACTACTGCTGTATATTTTGACAATAGTAACTGGCAGAGGAAAGCTTAAATAAGCATTTTAATAGGAAGGTATATAATGATTTTTAAAAAGCTTGTCTTCACTGATGTTTATTTTTAAAAACTTTTTGATCAAAGTTTTTCTTTCCTAATTCTTAACATGTAAACCAATTTAAAATCATAATCTTTCCTAACTGTTATTTTAGTTAATATTATTAGGAATCAAATGCGTAAAGTTAACTGCTTTCTACTGTTTCCTTAATCTGTGCTCTACAATATGATCATCTCCAAAGTATCTGATGAATTGTATAACTGTGACAGTTTTTATGTACAGTGAATATGTACAGGAAGTGTTTCTCTATGCCCTTAATGACTCAGGTCCAAATGGACTTCCACTTATGTAGTCTATTTGGTGAGCAGGTTGAGTCCATGACCTAGATGTGATTCAGATTTTTTGGCTGATTCAGCAGTGACATCAAGAATGAATCTAATGGTCCATTTACTCTGAAGGAAGAAACAGTGCAGTGAAGCTGAGTAAATTTTAAAATTCCAATGTACATCAGTACCTTTTAGAAAATAAGTTCTATTTTGTTCTCCTCTTGTGACTAATTCTGTAAGAATTCAGTCATATTGTGGTGCTTGTACATCCGGCATACTTGGTTTCTGGTAGCTGGATGTAATTTAGGAAAAAGTCCGTAACAGAGGATCAGTTACATTGGTACTGATATATGAAAGGAAGATGTAGCATGGTCATACATCAGCTCGATGCACTGCATATTTTCCATTTAGAATAGTGGTCGATCTGCACATAACAATTAATATGTCTGTGGATCAATTTAAGCAGTAAGCATCAAATTTCATTCCTACAGCAAGCATTTTAGTTGGTTCCCGTGTAGTCTACTGAGCTCTCGTAAATAACTAAGCCCATGATAGTAGTTAGGATGGATGTTCCTTAGGTCTCAGCTCAGGTGTGAAACCACTCTTCAGTCTTCCGATATACAGGAGCGGAGGTGACAGTCTTTAAAGACTTCAGATTTCTAATTCCTTTGAAGGAGTTAAACTTCTAGCCTGTGTCTGTGGTGAACAGGTTGTTGAGACAACTACATCTTACCTTCCTCGTGGTAAAACTCTCACACTGTCCTGTTCTCAGCCTGCCTCTGTGTCCTTAATACCATGAGGGAGTCAGAAAACATCGGCTTTTATCAGAACTCTCTTCAGTTTGACTTGACAGAAATAAACCTGTCAATAATACAGGCAATTGCTCAGATCCACAGTGCGTTTTCGAATAAAATAAACCCCACAGACCTTAAGCTAAACTGAGAGGAGGGAGGACAAAGCAAATTGTTCTTTAGAAAGCCTGGGAGATATTAAATTAATTGGTGTAGCAGGAATTAATCAGCTGATCCTGATTCTACTTGCCTCAACCAAAGAAAAGATTAAGGGCTTGATGCAGAAGAAAGCAGCCCTGTTCTTGCCACAAATGCATTTTTAAGATAGTTCATTTCCCAGCCTGGACTGTGTGCAATCTCCTGGTCTTTAGTCAAGATTCCACTGCTCTTTAGTGTGGAGAAAAGAAATATTTCCACGTTTCATAGTGTTGATTCCAGAGGTTTTGACAAACTGTTTGCCATCCTTTTCACAGGAAAGAGGGAATATGATGAGTGCCCAGCCAAGAAATATGCTGCTCTTTTTTGTTGTCATAATCATATAATGTAAGTGTGACTGCTTTTAAAATTGGCATTTTTGAAATTTATTTTTAAAATTTTAAATGGTCACTTGGAGTTTTTGTACCATTTTAATATGTCTCACTTTTCAAAAATGTTTAGTCAAGTATGAGAACAACAAATTGTGTTTGATTTACACTTTGAACTGTTCGATACAGTCTTATATTAGACACAATCTGGATATAAGATACACTGAAAAACTTCACTTTATTAGAAATACCACCCTTTGGACCATGACATTTCTTGAAATGAGGTTAAGTAATTAAACAGTAAGTGGGACCTTAACAGTCTGGCTATTAGAAAGGCAGCAGCAGTAAATGTAAATTCAATCATATTCTTCTCTGTCAAACACTGTTTTATTGTGTTAACAAACAATGAAGAGAGGAATTAAATTAAAATATAGCTACAACAAATTTAAGTGTTATCCATAGTGTGTCAAAATGAGTTGAAATCATTCATATGAACTAAAAGAGCACTTAAATACATTCCAAACCAAAGCCAATATTTTAGAAGACTGTAAACAGAGTGGGAAGAAGCAGAGATAAGCAAAAAAAAGAACCCCAAAACTTACCAAGTGGACTACATTGAAAAATTGTTGGAGACACTGGATAAGCTAAAAAAAAAAATTTTAAAAGTGGTAATAATTATTAAGTAGTTATATACTTAGTGTGAGAGTGTGGAAATACCAAATATATCAAATCATTTGAAATAATGTAAATATGTAAAACAAAACACCTCTAATAATATAGTTAAGCCATTTCTCTCAGTTCCTTCCACTGCTTCACTAATATCTGCTTCATTCAACTGTTTCTCAACTTCTGACATCAGTTGCTATGTAGTTTTAGTCCTTCTGATCTCTTCTTAAACTGTATCACTGCTAAAATGGACAAAAATATAATTAATAAATTCAGTGATCATAATTTAAGGTAAGTGGCATGAACATTCACTGGCGAGGGAGTAAACTTCTGAATGTGTTTGTGGATCTAAAAAATTCTTACATGTGTAATCTCTTTCCCAATCTGTATGGAGGATTCATGTTATTAGTCTTTTTCCTTCCAGATATCTGTAATATAAATAAATATTTTGCATTTTATGTTCTCAGTTCCTTGTACTAGGGTTTCAGTAGAATATGGTATTAATTGGCTTGGACCAATATTTGAAAAGATGTATGAAGATGTTGTGATCCCTGCTGCAAATTAAAGCCTAATTAATTGATCATCATTTGGATTTACAAACCAAAGTCCATTAGGCTGGACTCTGAATCACTCCCTGAAAAATCCCTACAAAACATTTTCCATTTGAGTTTTTGGTTAACTGAACAAGTCTTTTCCCCCTGATCAGTCCTGTATTCCTGGTACAATTTATATATGTCTTACTCGTAATGCCTCTGATTAAAAACAGTCAAAAAACTTGTCTACCACCTGGGGCTCTTTGCTAGGCACAAATATAAGCTTCATGGAACACTTTCTCTACAAAACATTTGCTATGCCTTGCTTCAGTCCTGGTTCACATGCCAGCTACAAAAGGCACTTGCAGACCAGACCAGAGAAACACTGAAAACCTTCACTGTATTAAAAACTTGAAGGAACCTATGCTACTCTTGTAGTTACATGGGGTGACTGTTTTATCCACTCCAGCTCCAGCGGAGTGGCTGGAGTGCAGGTTAAATAGCTGATGCCGATAACTGAATTAGATATTCTAAACAAAACCTGACCTTAAGGTAAAAGTCACAGCGGTTCACTCTCAGCTGGCCTCAATCTACCCCCCTGCCTGTGCACCCAGAATTAACCACAGAACTCCTGCTGATGTTAAAGTTAATTTAAATGTAAATCTAGATTAATCCCAGATTTAATCCCATGCTCAAAATGTTGCACATTACATACATTCTGCTTTTATAATGCCAACCTGAGACCTAGGTCTATAATCTTGCTCCAGAAAAATGTATTTGCAAGAGTAGTGGACCATTTAGTAGTCCATAGAACTGCATAAGTAAAAAATTCAGACTTCTACTGTTGAATAATAAGTTTACAAGGCATTCTTTTAAGGGTAATTTTTGTTTACTTTAAAACAGAAAAAATGGAGGAGTAATAGTTAACAGTTTACACCACAAAGAAGAAACATGAAAATAGAATATCACGTCAGAAAGGAACATATGTAATAATGAGATTGAACTTATGGGTGTATTTTAACCTCTATAATATTACTCTGAAACTCTTGAAATGTGATTACATAGTGACAAAAGTGATGGCTGTATTAAGTGATTGCTTTATGAACCAGAGCTGCAGTAACAGGTTATGTTTACGTGTGTATTAATAGCATAGAGATACATGGAAAACAAAGATCATAAAATTTTGAAAATCACTTCAGTATTAGTAGATTTAATATAATGTGGAAGTCCTCAGTCATTGTAGTTGAAAAAAAGTACATACATTTCTAATTTTCTGCAATTTTCTGTTTTCTGATATTTATGTATGTTAATAAGTTTTCAAGTCTATCTTCTAAATATTTTAAACATTATTACAGCACTGATTAAATTATACCTAAAAGTGTTTGGTTAGATGCTTTCCAAAGTATAAAATAAATTATATTGTGAAACCCATTACATTTTTAATTTCTAGTAAGATAGTAATGTTTTGGAATATTGCATTTCACTAGGTACCTTTATTGGATTTTAACCTATTTTTTTACTGTAAAGCACTATCTTGCATACTCAGTTCATTAGTTAACTTACATATGTGATAGTAAAATTTCATATTTTACAAATTTGCTATTTAGTAACCACAGATAGAAACAGGGCAAAGATCTGCTTGTTTTAATATTGCTAAGGAAAAAGGCTGAATGAATCATGAAATTACAAAATATATGTAAGATGAAATTTTAAAAGATGGTTAAGTAACACGCGGGTTCAGTAAGGGCTTCGTATTCTACTTCATTTCAAAAAAGGAATTATTAAAATAAGCTGATACTGGCTGTATGTTCAGGTTGATTTCAGGATCAGTGAAGCATTGCTACAATACAGTGTTAGTAAAAACAACTTAAACTTAGTTTCAAGGTTTAAATGGATCATAGTGTTATTTTTAGGAAGGGAATGATACTCAAAATTTGAAATGGAACAACAAAATATAATATATGATGTGTGTTATACTAAGCGAAGTTAGTGGAAACTGATGGCTTTCAGTAAAAAAATGACCCTTTAATCTAGAAGAAGGTATTTGAAACAAATTAGAGTTATGCAAGTAAAGCAGTTGTATAAATGAAAGTAGGGGTCTAAATTATAATAGAAGATAAAGCTGATAATTTTGTCAGATATCTTTCATTCCTAATAATATGTTACGTGATATTACTTGAAAATATTAACAAATATTGGGGAAAGAGGTTGTTTTGGTTGCTTGTGTAGGGGTTTGTATTTCTCAACAGTTCAAAAAAGGAATCAAAAATTTCTTCAGAGACCAATTAAAGTCTCCAGCAGAAATCTTACATTAGTCCTTTGGTTTCATTTAGCTGTTGTTTTCAGAAAACTCTGCCAGAGAGTAAAAAAGTCTGATCTGCTTTACCTCTCAAGGTAGACGCTGGGAAACTTTTATTTAGGCTCGTCTTGCAAAAGTTAAGTAAGTATCGGTTTTCAAGAATCTCTTTTCCTCTCTTAACCATGAAGATCAAGAGAAAGCAAACTTTTCAGTATATCTTTGAGATGTATTACGTTCCTGATTGTACAGGACGATGAATAATTTGTGTTCTAATGTCCTTGTTTTCTTAATCATATCTTTTTAATACTTATTGATGATGTCACACAAATTTGATCTGTAACCACAGGGAAGCCATAAATGCTGATACTTAGCCTGAACCGGTAAGCCAAGAAAAAAAACTCTTCTGCATTCTTTGACTCTCCATGCCACATTCTGAGGCACTGGGTTTGAAAAGAAGTTATATGAAGGTCAGCAGAAGTTGCCTTCACTGAAGAATACACAGCAAGTCTACCTGTTCTGTTATTTTCCACAGATAGTGATGGACTTGGCAAATCTTTGTCAGAAAACTGGTCCTTTCCATTTATCCAGCTGAATGCTTTGTGTTTCATCAGCACATTGGGGATTCAGACATTCTGCCAGTATGTTTGTCCATCTCAGGATGTGAGTCTTTCTGGCTGGTGCCAATTAATTTAACCCATGAGGCGGCAAATGAACTAAATTGTTTCAGTAATTTCTACCTATTTTTCCAAGTTGATGGAAGATTCCAGGTTGGTTTTTTTAATTTGTTGTTGTAATAGAAGATACATTAAAATACACATAATGTTTCCAGAGTTCAAAGGAAGAGCAAGTGTGATGAAAGACCTTTCATCCTAATTCAGTACTCTTTATGGAATTGACCATTGAATTGAACATTGCATAGTTTGTAGCAATAAAATGATCTTGCCCCAAAGGTATTTCCATTCTGTATAGCCATAGAGCTGAGAGAGAGAGATCTTAAAAATGTGGAGACACAAAATAGTAGCAAGACAAAGTTTTTTCAGAGTTAGTTTTTGCAGAACTGGGAGCTAAACCAGGAACTTCTCAGGCCATGTCTAATTTCTTCATAGGAAAAAGAAATGGCTTTACTTTCTGCTGCACTCTTGTGTATATAAGGTCCCTAACAGTGGTTGTATATTGTATATTGACATCAAAATTCTTGAAACTGTGCAAGAGCCAAAAATTTATATTTAGACTGCACTAGTAAGCCGTGATTTCATAAGTCTAAAAATGCCTCTAAAGCAGCTGTATATTCCTTGGCGGGACTCATCCTTTAGAACTAGCATCTAAAACATTTCAATTTGACCTCAATTAAAAGTGTATTTACATGTGAGCTACAAAATGGTCCTGTTGAATTGATTTTTTCTTATGTGTTGTATAAACAACATGGAGAAGTATCAGTGGAACTGTTTTGTTAGTTAAAAAAATTCCCAAATACTTTTTTCCCCCAATATTATACTGTATTAGTTGAAGCCGAAAATGAAAGTGTGCTTCATTGGTGCCATATTAATGATACCTTTATGACTACATATACTTAAAAATATAAATTAGAAAGGGTATTGGCTAAATATTTTAAATAAGTCTTTATAATATCATTCGAACAATGTCAAATACAATTTTTATTTTAAAAGATTTTGTTGGAATTTAGTCTTTGAAAATATTAATAACAGCTTACAGCAGGTAGGCTATAAAATAACACTGTATGCTGTCTATTTAGTTTCTGGTTGAAAAAGCACAGCAGTACTTTAGTTCATTACCTTTGAAAAAAACAGTAACAAGATAATACAGCTGCCTCTGATTAAGATGTAAATTCTTTCTAATTAGAATGTAAATTCTTACATTTAAATGAAGACATCAATTGTCAGGATGCCATATGATATCTTATTCCACCTTGCCTGAATGAAGCCCTCACTGTTCATCTATGGCACTAAAATAGTTTTGCAATCCCTTTGTTCTCTGATTCTTGTAATATTCTCTCTTCATGTTCCCTTTACACATTGCTTTTGTTTGTTTTCCCCCTGCATCTGATATTGTTGTGTCTTGGGATTTTGCAGAAATTTGGAATGAAAATTGAGTTCAGTCAGTGCCAGTATTTGCTTGTGCCTCAATTACTTCTGCTGAATTTTCCTCAATGCAAATCAGGCAGGTTGCATAAAGTGGTGCATGTATTTGAAATAATTAATTTTCCGTAAAATGATGGATCAAGTCCAATCAACCTTCATGAAATCTAAATAAAAGAATAGAGAATTAGAAATTAATTAACATTTTGTGTTGCTAATACTTTATTATGCAGTCTAAACTATAAATAATAAGTTTTATTTTTGAGCATAACTTTTTATTATGAACTGTTGATGATAACCTTTGACATAATTATCTTGTTAAAATATATCAGTATATTAACCTAAATTTAATGTCATGGAAGGCATTGTAAATTAATAACATTTTAAAGTAGAAAATTACAAGATACAGAGAGTTTAAGAATTGACCCATTAATTATTTTTGCATGTAAACTCTTCTGCAGAGTTAAGACAATATGTGTCCACCAGTTGATGTTAAAGTGTTTAATTTCATTGTTTTATTAAACCAGGCCATAATACTAAATCTTGTTGACTGAGAACACATCTTTGGATTTTTTTGTTGGAAGCCTGGTTTTAATCAAATACCTGTGTAGGAAAAGTTTACATTCTTCTTACAAACACATGCCTTCTGTTGCTACTCTGAATCATTCTTCTTTTTCCCATTTTTGAACTGTATTAATTTTTGGTAGATAACACTCTGTATTTTTTACGGAGTGTTTCACGCCAACAAGACTCTCTGCATATCAGACTTGGTCATAGGTAGTGACACCATTTTTTGTAAAATGACACAAATCTTAATATAAATGGCAAAAGATACTTTGATCTAACGTCATTATATATACATGGGTTGTATAAATATTATTCATAATGCCTTTATGTACAGAAAGGTATAATTATGACCAAATTGTTAGTAGTAATAACAGTTTATATGATGATTCCAGTTCAACTGATAGGCCTGTATCACAGATTTACTTAAAATATTAAATCTAAAGATCAGGAAAAGTTGAGTGCAGTTTTAAAAAGTTATAAAACATTCTTGTAACAACAGTTAACACTGATGTTAGCATCATCTATAGTTTAACAGTGCTTGCCATAAAATCTTTCATTAAGAGTATTGCGCTTCTTTTTTTTTCCAACTGAATTGTAGCAGGTGTCACTTTATTAACAAACACAAAGACTGTGCTTGTTTGTTAGGAGAGAGTCATAAAAGAGACTTTAATGTTGGATTTTTTTAAGTTGTCACAAGCAGAAAGGCTCAATACGTTAGAAAAATATGACTTACTGAACACAAATATGTTATCTGCTTTTCTCCTTTTACACCTCAATATAAAATTTTCTTATATAAGTCCCATTTTAATACACTTACAACAATCTTATCAAAACAGGAAGTTAAATACAGTCTTCCAAATCTTTTTTACTCAGTTAGGAACTATAAAAAATTACTATAACTTCAAATTATAAGTTCAAATATACCACTTCTACCCCTGAGAACTGCAAAATAAGCACAAAAAGCAATTATTCCTGTGAAACCTCCAGTCATAAATGGTTGATCAGTTTGCACACAAATAGCTTTGTGTCAGTGAGGAACTAAACTGTGCATTAAATTATTTGTAGGATGAGGCCTTATTACTTACGTGTATAACTTTCACAATTCACAAGAGTTAGGGTACCTTATGCATGGTATTAGATAGTCAAGTATTCTCAAGTACAGTATTAATAAATTAGGTTATCCCAAGTGATTCTGACAGTTTCAACAAAAGAGATATTCAAAATAGAATTTATAAGTACCATCAAAATAGGCTGTATAATCTATCGTTGATCTCAGTATTGTCATTTAAGAGAAAACTGGTGAAATACGGAAGTATTTCATATGGAGAGCTTACTCTGAAATTCTGGAGGACTTTGTCATCCTGATGTCTAGTTTAGAAGAAGATTGTACTAAACGTGAACCTCTACTGTTAGGAAGCTTTTTTTTTTTTTAACATCCCTCTAAAAAACATTTACATGTACTAAAAACTGATGCATTTTGTTAAAGGGAAGAACATGCCATGATCTTGAAGAAACTCAGTTATTTCAGTTGGGGCTAATCAATACCAGCTAAGTATTAAGAAATTACCCTGTATTCACTGTGTCGCAGGGAAAACAGATATATTATTCTGTCTTTTAGGGTGATTATATTTCAGTATGTATATATATACATATATTTTCTAGGATGCTTTGAATGCTGTATTAATATTTATACTTGTCCAAACAGATAATAGATTAGTGTCATGTTTCATAATTCAGTGAATAATTCTCTTAGTGGTTGAAGAGGAAATAACTCTGATCAGTTTGGCCTAGATATTGAAAGTGGTAGGAAGTAAGATACTTTCATCCAATTAGAGTAACATCCAAGAAACATGATATAGATAACAGAGTAACAAAAATAAATCCGTGTACTCAAACATTTTCATATGTAAAATGAGCTGAAAGACTATAGAAACTGAGCAGATTCTAGCCTTTGAGGTGATTTGTTAGAGAAATAACAAATAGCATCATTTATAAAAATTTTCCCTCTGTTGCTTTCTTTCCTCAAAATATCCTGTAGTGTATCTAGGAGACAAAGAATTTTACAAATCATCTTCACACTTGCTTTTTTAATATTATTTTAAGTAATTTCCTGAGTAAAAGGAGCAGACAGTAAAAACTAGGTCCAATAAATAATCAAATTATTAACTTTCAGATTTTCTTTAACCACTTGATCTGTACCCAACCTCCCTAATGCTTTTAGTTTGGAATACACAATAAGGTGATGGTGGTATATTTCCTTTTCTGCAACACAGTGATTTGTCCTGTATCTCTTCCTCCTTGAATTTATATTTGGTGCCTTTATTGTCTTTTACTTCATTCTGTATTTCACTCAGAGATTATTTTTCTCTAGCAAAAAAAAATTGCCTCCCATTCACAGTTCATTCTGTTCATCAGTCTAACCAATTTGACAATTTCTCATTCATTGTAGACATTGTAAATCACATCTCTAGAGCTTTCTTTGCAGTCCAAGTCTCTATTAGTTCTTTTTCTGTGAAAGGAATCCCAGACCCTCCTGTTTCCTGAGGGAGTCGACTGCCATATCAACAGGGCTGTTTAAAGTGCGAGCTTAATAAGTTTGTAGAAGTAACCTTATTTATATCCTGCCATTAACTGCTTTAGTTTTCACCTTCAGTAAGTTCTAGAATTGATCTACCTTTTGTGGCTAGCCTATAGTCTCTATTTTTATATGCTGATATGTTACATTTTCTGATGAATCAAATCTCAGCAGTAATTACAGTCTTCACTGAATACCTCAGTAGGATGTGTCAGCAGAGAAGGTGAATTACATTCTGAATCATACCAGGCTCATATCTCTCACTCTCTAATAGTGTCTCTCACAGACATATCTTTCTCAGTTCTGCCAGAAATTTTCATCAGTTATTGTCTTGCTTTGGCCATTTCCTCTTCATGTGATATTTTTAACTATTCCTAATATTGGGAGAGTGTAGCTCTGTAACAATAGCTGTGTAGCTAAGTTTGGTATGGTCCCCTTGCCAAGGGAAAATATCTCTTCTTTCCTCTCCTGTCTTTTTTTTAACAGTTTTTAGTATATTACATTAGTAGGGCCATCTTGAGGGCTCTGTTCCAAAGGCATAAATATCTTTTACATGACTCAGCACCATCAAGGTCAGCTCCTTCACATTTTAACACTGTCTGTATTAAACCCTCATGTATTGCTACAAAAGTCCAGCAAGCTATTTCAATTTTATATGTTAGTCAAATTAGATTTGTTTTGCCTCCTGGTGTTATTTCACCACTACTTAAATTGGTAAGAGAAACGTGTAGAGCAGAAGTGTCATTGCAATCAGTTTTTAGAACACAAGCTAAACTTTGGGTTGAATGTCAGTCTATCCACAGATAATTTCATTAGGTTGGAGGGGGTTGTTCTGAATTTTGAAATATTTAAATACTCCATGAAACAATTTTACTTGTCTCCACCAAGTAAGTGTGAGGCAAACTGCCAGAGTTTATTGTACTAATCATTTGTCTCTACAGTTGGTAAGGAAACAAAGACATTCTGCCATATTAATGGGGAAACATCTGCCCTTCAAAAGAGATAAGTCTGATTAAATAAAAGAGAATAACTTATATTGTCAGTATGAGAAAGAGTGTGGAATAATTAGTGGGAAATTATAGGTCAGGTGTAGGGTTTCTGTGACATTTTTGGTCCCTTTTATTAATCCTGTGAGTTTTTGCCAAAATGTAGGCATAGATAAGAACTTAAGTTTAAACTCTCAGTATTAGCTAGACCTGCCAAAGACATGTGAAAGATTCAAAACTAAACAATTAAAAAATTCATTTACTGTGATCTTTGTAGCAGAGTTCCCATTACAAAATGATGAAGTAATACCTTTTCTTCCTCCACAGTCACAAGAGGAAAACCTTTTCCCTCACATACTGTATTATGCAAGACAAAAGGAATTAAATGCATGTTTATAATGATTGTGTTATTCCTTTTACTTAGAAGTGTAGAGGTGATGGGATGAGAAACAAATATTTTGAATAGATGTTTTCATATAGTAAATGAAAGCAGTGCTGAGTGTATGAATAAGTCATGCTAAAAACAGTTCAGACACTTATTTTGGACGTACATAGCATTATTTTGCCTAATATGAACATGAGGTATGGCTTTTGTGTATATTATGCCCTGAATATGTCATCAAAAAGCCGCCTTCTGAATAAACTTGCTTAAATTACGGGTACAAGGACCCAGCATATTTCAAACTATGCTTTAAGAAGTATGCAGAATAGAAGTGACATTGAAACACATTCCATGCATCTATTAATTTCATTTGCTTTATTAATTTTTAAAAGTTGAGAGATGGCTCCAAAATTGTGTATAATAATGTTCAGTATTAAGCAGTAAAGTAGGCAGAGGCTTTGTTTTTCACTTTGTTGGTGGTTTTTCACTCTATCTTAAAAGAGGGAACCACTTTAGTAATGCAGCTTCTACCAAGTGTGGATATCCATCGCTAACTTCCCCACTACCATCAACCAGACTGAGCCCATCAGCCTGCATTATTACTATAAAAAAGAAGTTGTGGCTTTAGGCATTGAAAATAGGGAATTTTCTCACTGAATGCTGACCTGTGTGCAAATATGCACGGCCTGATTTGAAAACCACTTAGGTAGAGAACTATATGCCTAAATTACTTTGTGAACTTTGATATGAAGAGTGTTTTTAACAATGTAGTTGTAATAATTCAAAAGTCTGCAAAACCTGAAGATAAAAGCCCTTCTCAGCAGGTTGATAGTACTGAGTAGTGTAAATAGTACAAATACATAGATGTGGAGTATTTTGAGTAAGTACAAAATAAATCATTTTGTACAAAGGGGTTATAGGTGGCACTTCTTCGAAATAAAAGTAGACCTGTCTAAAATTATAATTCCAAGTAATTTATATGTACAAGTTTTTAGCATTCAGATGTGCAGATGCTTGATTCCTAACATTTACTAAAAAGACAATTGAGATACATAAGTGATTGGTGTAAAAAGATATAAAGCAATAGAAATATACAACAAAGTGATTGCATTATAGTAACTTTGACTATAAATCACGTATTCACATTTACCTGTAATTTGCAGTCATCCAGATCTGGGGGATGTTGAGAAAATAATGTCCAGTTTTTTGTGAAATAGGTGGTTCCCTACACCTCTTTCTGTCTCCCTCGTCCTGTGGGGTTATCAGTTGACTGTTTCCTTGTCAGATATGGATGCCAGTCTTCCTACTCAAATGAGTATCCAATACATCCTTCTACATAGATGTCCCCTTAAAATTCTATCTTATAGTATATGAGGCTTGAAACGTTTCTTAGATATTGCATGTCTTCACAGCAAATTTCACAGTTCTGTATTTAAAATTCAAATCCATTCTACTGCTCTAGCTCATAAACCTTTATTCATTCAAAAGACTTCTCACAACTGCTTTTATCTTTGACATAAAATAATGGTATGATAAAATGACTTAAAAGCAATCTAGGCTGTTAAACTTTAGTAATTTCCATTGATGTATAGTTATAGATATGGACTGCATTTGTTTTATTCTTAATTCTTTGTTGCATTGTTGGTGTTTGATATAAGCATGTGTTCCCAGTAATTTCTTATGACACTTGCATAAGTACGCAAAAGAAATTAATAAAAACTTGACAAAAGCCTAATCCAACATTACATCTAAATAAATCATTCCTAGCCCAATATGTATAGAATTCTTCTATACATTTTTTGTGTTTATACCATCCATGAAATTAGAAACAAACTTTCTAGTCTTTCCTTTCCGTAGCAGTCTGAGATTTTTTAAATTGCTTTACTTGAATTGTTCTATTGGGGTTCAGCAGTCCAGCACTGTGTGGCTATAATCTTACATAGAATAAAAGCAGAGGAGTAAAATGTCTTTTTTGCTGGTTCAAAGATCAGTCAAAACAGAATGGGATTAGTGAAATACCTTTTCCACAATCACCTGTTATGAATTGAGGTAAATAAGTGTGAGCACCTACATGCTTGTGAATGTGCGTGCTGGGGAGATACTTAATTGCCCAACAGCATGTTGTGTACCTTTTTATGTGAAACATGGCATGTATATATATATACACACACACTGCTGAAGGAGCTTAGATAGTGTTAATTATATATTCAAAATAAAATTAAAATTTCTTTCACGTAAATGTTTTGTGTTTTGATCCTGGTTGAGTCTTAATACAAATAGAGATGATCGTGCCGATATACACAGTCAAATTTTAAAAGTTGACAGAATGGTTCATGCATGTATGAGTTACCATATAATATAGAAATCTTTATGAAACACTGTTTTTGATGACCCACCTATACATGCTGAATTACTGATCTGTAATCATTTTGCTATTCCATAATAAATTGCTACCATAGCAACCTCATAGGACTGTGGAACAGCATCCTCCCAGATCTAAGCCAACATGTATTCAGTTACAAATCAATGAAGATAATTTAATAAAAAGTTTGTAAAAATCAGTAAAATTCATCCATTTTTTTAGTCACTTAGAGGTTGTTCTTACTGACTATTGCAGTGCTAAAATTATGTGTTGTTAAGTTATATGTTTTGCACTGTAGCTGTCTTTGTTCTTAGTTTCTATTTAACATATAGAAGGCATTAATTATAGTCCAGAGGTCCAGCTGAGAGCATCCCACTATGCAGGAAAAGGGAGATGCCATTTTTGGAACTGAGCAACAGTAATCTGAGAAGTGCTAACAGGTATGTTTTTAGCATATAGGTTAAATATTATTTTCTCACCTTCCCACATGCGTTAAATTTCAGTTGTCAGTTTATTACTTTGCTGTGGATGTCTGTTAGAGTAAGAATTAAAGTCAATGATTGTTCTTGAAAATGAAGCTTTTGCCATTCATGGAAGCTATTTTTTCTCAAAAATTGAGACTGGTGGTGGCAGACACCTTAGGCACAGCTACCTGAGCCATAGTGCTGATCCAGAATATTTTTCATAGATGCCATTGACACTGTTCATGAATCTATATTTTGTCTGCTTGTCAGTTGCTTGACTATTCTGAGATCAGTATCTAATATGAAACGTATGATACTTTTTGAAGAGAAAAGATTTATTTCACTGTCTTTTGGAAGAGACCCTAGGAGGAGGTGGAGGGATATTTTGGGTCGGTTTTCTTAAAAGTGATTTGCATCTGCAAATTCCAAATTTCCAAGGAGTTCAGCTGCCATTTGTACAGACCTAAAGGAACTGGCTGTATTTACAAGTACTCAGTAGCTCTTAAAAGCAATGAAATATGATGGCTACTTCTTATTGCAACTTCTTAGTATCTTCCATCAGAAAAGTTGAATAATGATCTCCTATGAACATTAGGTCATTCTAACAGATTCTGATTAACAATTTAATTTAAAATTTTTACATAATTTGCAGTATGTACAGCCATTGAAGATGCTCTAAATAAACAGTGTATGTTAACCTATTCATTCCTGAATATTTTACACAAACACACAGTATTTGAAAATCCATTACAAAATTGGCTATTTCTTCTAGGAGCATGAATGTGTCCACCTTAACATAAGCATACATCACATCAAAATAAAGACCAAAATATACTCTATATATTATTTTAAAATAGCAAAGTCTTCATGAATTTGCTTTGTTTCTAACTTGAAGTCAAAATATAATTGTAGGGTTCTATTTGAATCTGTTAAACTTATATAATAAGTGTATATAGTTTAAACTTTTAAAGTTTAACAGAAATAAAAACTTTTCTCATTCTTGTCTGATTTTATGTGAGTTACTCCTTTCATTTACTTAAAATTGCAGGTACTTCAGAGAAACCGTGCTCTAACTTTTGATATCATATCCACGCAAAGTGATCTTTTCTCTTTATACATGAGGTGTGACATGAGCAGGTCTCTAGAATGACGAAGTTACAAAATAATGCTAGTAAAATTATGTAATCTTTCCTTTCCATGGGTGTATGCTATAGGTGAGTGGGTGTTCCATGTGCTTCCTATGTTTCCTTCTATTTATGACTTCTACTGCACATATGTTTGTCATTCCTCACAGGTTATTCATACCAAATCTATTTAGATGGTCTTTTCTACACATCCAATACTGAAATGAGATATCTCTCTTATTATTTTATTAAAATAAAGTCAGCAGAAAAATGTTAAGTGGTTGCTAAACTGGCTGTGCCAAAATAATTGTGATCTTGTCAACACTGGTAATAATTTTCTACAAGCACTCCATAGTAATGCAAATAATGAAATTATTTTTAAAATAACCATAATGGAGGTTGAAGGAGAAATGGCAAAATTTGTCATTATGTCATATATTCTTACACCGATGTGCACCTTGTGCCTACTGTCCTACTTAGTTTTTCTTTATTTTCAAGTGTTTGTGGGAAGAGAGAAGTGAGGGCACATCTGGTAGAGGAACAGTAGGCTCAGAGTGGGAGTTATCATGCCCACACATACTGCTGCTGATCCTACTTCATCCTGCTAACTGCTGTATTTTCATTATAAGCTTGGATTCTGTTTCCCTCTTTATTACAAGGATGTTACAGTTCTTTATTCTTCACTGACAGCTGGCAACAGGTAATGCTGGCTGTTATTTTGTTCACTCTAGTCAAGCACATTCATTTCCAAATATAACCATGTTTTGTTTGCTGTATTTTGTTCTTGGTGTGGTTGAATGCCATCCTTGGAAAGATGTGCATTGAGCTAGTATTGAATAAGTGGCTTGCCTTCGGCATTCATGAGTAAATTCTGTAGTTTTTGTTTCAAGGCTTTGACATGTCATCAAGTGTAAATCTATTCTAATGCCAAAATCCCTCTTGATGTCTGATGCCAATCAGTAGCTTTTCATCTTGAAAAAGGTAGTGAATAATTTGCCCTGTGGATATTACACAGATACCATATATGGCAAGAGGCAAAGAGAGGGGAATCCCATACCCATTTTTTTAATTCAAATAGTCATGTGCAACCAGTTTGCTTTCCTAAATACCATTGGTAGTCTGGTACATTTTCTTGCTTTCAAGTGAATATTGAATACTTGTCTAATTTGCATATTTTCGATGTGTGGAAACAATATGCTCTTTCTGCTGCAGTATTTTATTTCATGAGCAGTAGCCAACATGCTGAAATATGTGAATTATATTACATTTGTTATTTTAATAGGAAGCTCAAATCTTTTACCTCCTTCAGCTTCATTAGTGGTTTTTTTATTAAAAAAAAGAATGAAAAGGCATTTGCTATATAGGAAGGTCAACATTTTCTTTGTGAACGCAGTTTGCACCCATGATTTTGAATTTCAATGAACTGTAAGACCTAAGAGTGTTGAATTAAAGGCATAAAACACTGTAGTTCCCTCACAAGCTCAAATGTATGTAATTTCTTTCCTTAGAAAGGAGGCCTATGGAAAACCTAATGAATGTGTTTATATAGTTCAATGGCACTCATATAGTTTATACTCAGGAGAAAGAAGCAAGTAGAGCTTTGTATTTAACGCCTTTTCAGTCTGAAATATTACAAGATTTTAGGGTGCACGAGGAGTAATGTGATTGTCTAATCTGACCTCCTGTGTAATACAGGTCATAGTTCTTTGCACAGTAATTCCTGCATCAGGGCAGATAAATTCTTCAGCTGTAGTGAACATTTTGTACTGAGTTTGATTGGTTTAAGCTGCCACCTTATCCTAAATCTCATATTAGTAATACCAATACTGTGAGGTATTTTCCTTATAATTTGTAATAATGTTGAACCTTTCACCCAAAGTTACTAAAAACAGCTTGCATGCCTTAATTAAACTTTAAGATATCATTATTTTAAAATGACAAGTCATGTATATCATTTCCAATGTAGTTAATCAGGAATAGAGTTTAAACTCGTAATCTTTTGGTTTAACTAATAAATCATAAAAACATTAATTAGCTGATTCACTAACCAGTGATGATTTTAGGCTGAAAAATCTAATCATAATTATAGTAAGTTAATTTTGTCAGGTTTAAGAATTACTTAAAATTACAGTGAACCCAAACTGATGTTTAGAGATATTTGCTACTTGAATATTGGGGTTCAAGTTCTCATTCTAAAATCTTCAGGCGTGCTGCATTATATACTTTGTGCATGTATGGACTGCCTTCATGCATAAGAGATCCCAAAGAACTTTAACAACTATCTTTATACAGGAAATTGTCCATGTATTATTTAATTGCAGCGTTCATTCAGGAATGAAATGTCATAGCTGTCCAAGCCCTCAAAACGAAAAGTTTATTTTGGAAAAATGTAAAAATTATTTTATCCGTATAAAATATCTGTTAGCATTAAAGTAGAAAAGATTAATTAATTATCAAGAGTAGGATTTTGCTAGATCAGGGTTAATAGCTGACCTCTTCAGAAATGGACTTTCTAATACCTCGTGACAGTTGAACTCTAAATCTTGTATCTCATCTAAAAGATCCATTGGTAGGACAGATAATCTGACACCTAACTACTAAAAACTAGCCAAATAACAATATTCCATTCTCCATTCAGTTTTCTTCCCTGTTGTAAATTGGTCACCTGCTTTCAGTTAATGTCAAGATATTGTGAGTGTTTGTTACAGTTTTGGTGTTTATAAAGACAAACTGAGATGGATTTAGCAATGGGGCAATGACTGTAGCATAAATTAAAAATGTGTTCTAAATCTGGTCTCTCTGGTAATAATTCAATGCTATAGTTTTATAGGAAGCAATATGCAATATCTCTCTTCACTGAAATATTTTGCTATTGTACTATTTTTTATGTTTATAATGGTAGTTGTAATGGTATAGTCAACTAGAGACCAATGAGCCATAGTGACCCATAGGTATACAAATACAGCGAGCAGATATTCTTTGCTCTATTCAAACAGACACCTGGCAAAGAATAAACACATAACATGCAAGTAAAATAAATAAAGCAATTGACACCAGCAAATGTCATATTAATGCCATTATTGATATTCTGCTGGGTTTATTTGGATGGAGAGGAACTTAAAGGATAAGCTAAATTAAGACAAAACCAGGAAAAAAGCATTGACCACACAAGGATGCTGGAATGGGGCAACAGGAAAGATAACATAGATGTTAAGTGAAAATGAGGTAGGGAATAAGGAAGGGAGAAGGTTGGAGCGAGCTGCACAAGGTAGAGGAATACTGGCCAAACCTATTGGAAGTTTTCTTATTGTCTGAATCTCTCTACTTTGGCTGCTTCCGCATCTTTCCCTACAATTTCAAGGTCTAGCTAGGTCTGGCTAGTTTAATCTTCCCTTTTTGCTCTCCTTTCATGGGTCCTTGTGCTGTGGAATATACATGGGCCTAGCAAAAACAGTTTCTGGTTTGGCTGCTTCTGCTAATTTCTGGGGAAACCTTTTTTTTTTTTTTTTTGGTGAAGGGCTTTGCAACTCTGAATATATTTGTGGGTGTGGGTAGGAAGCATTACCTCGTCTCTGCTTGGCTTGCAGTCACCAGAGTTCTCAATACACTGAAGAATTCAGTTTGGGCTCTGTACCCAAAAGTACGTGTCTCATGTCTAGTGAAAGTAAAATAGAGGAATATCAGCTCCACTGTGGATTGGACTTGTTACCCTGGGGTTGCTTTTTTTTCTCACAAGAAATCATTTATTCACTGCTGTCTTAAAATTATGGTTTAATCTTTGATCAAGACCATACCTAACTTTCCATTCTTATGGTAAGCTCCTGAAAATGCAATAGCAAGGCAAATCTAGCGTTAACAAATTCTTTCAACTTAGTTTAGCCCTGTAAGTCAGGGATCTTTCATGCTGTTAGTAACATGTTAAAGTGGCTTTTCCATTCAGCCAGGTAAATTTTTCCATACTGTTTTCTTTCTAACAGAAAGGAATCTGTGATAGAAATGCTCAGCCACCCTTCCTCTGTAGCTAACTTCCGATCGGGATCTTTGCTTGTAACAACTTATGTTTAAAAAGTGTATTGAGCTGTAGAGGGCTACTTCAGTGAAGATAAACTGTGTGGCAGGTGACCTACAACTTTTATACAACAGAACTCAAGTGTGTCAACAGCGGTTAAAATGCAAGATGATCTTAGCTTTACCATCCATTCTGCCAAAAAACAGAGTAAGTTAGACTGGGCAGAAGTCTGGGTTTCTGTGGCTAGATTTCTCCCAGTGTCTTGCTGGGCAGCATACAAGAGATCTCTATCACAGTACTGGAAAAACTGGAGTTTCTAAATCCTGGCTGAGTATCTCAGTTATTGGGCCATTCTCTAATGGAATGATTTCTTGAATAGATTCATCGGAGAACAATGTAGCTACGTGTGAAAAGTGAACACGGTGATAGTGATTAGGGTCCAACTAAGGAAAATAAATTACCTGAATGAAGGTATCTGTGATGAGCTCTAGGCATAAATAGTGAATGTAGGAAAAGGGAGCGTCCAGAGGTGAGAGTTTTTGCAGAGGAAAGGTAGATTACATACAGCAGGTGTTATGTTAAGAATGAACTATTAGACCTCCTTGGGCTGGAAGGTTTTTGTGGCTATTTTACAAGGTTAGATTAAATGTAAATATTTATTAATCTTCTAGTTCCCACCATCATGTAAGCTAATTCCTTAAATAACAGTTAACTAATTACTTATTTTTTAACTTATTTTTAACATTTGGTCATCAAATAGATCTACTTTCTTCAGTCCAAAGGTCAGATTTAAAATACAGATTACCCCTTGTAAGCAGGCTTGGGTTCTCAAAAGACCTCACCTTGCATTGCTAAGTGACTGTGATGAAGCTGCATTCGATGAAACTGAGCATGGACATAATCTGAAATCTGGATGTAAATGTTTTGTTTGGATTCTTTAGTTTTCCCCTGTGCGACTGCAGGAAAAGGACATACACTATGAAAGCCTGTGGTCTCCAGGAACACTGCTCTGCTGCTAAAAACAATTATAGGGAATGGTTGCTGGGCAATCAGCCATCAAGTAAACTGAGATCCCTTAGCTTTCCCATACTTATCTTGATTAATGATTTAGCTAGTCATAAAATACAGTGTATTTGTAATTTAGATAGAATACTTAATGTTTTTCAGGGGAAATAAAAATTGTGTCTCATCTGTAACAGCCTTTCTTCTGGTTGAAATCGGCTGTAATTAATACTATAAATAAAATCAAATTGATATAAATCTCTAGTACGTTTTAATGGCAAAACCTTTTACATTTACCATGACAAATAATACAGGAAGCATCAAACTAGTCATCATTTGCAGTTCTTTCAGTTGACACTTTATGAATTTTTTTTTTTGTAAAAACAAGTTACCTACTTCTCAATTATTTGTTTTCAGCAACAAAAAGGTCTGATCCAACTTTGATTAGCATTCATAGGCAGCTTTCCATGTGCTTGCATAGCACAAGGATTGGGTCTGAGAGTCAAACGCTACTCAAAAAAGCCAAGCTATAATGTTACAGGAAATATTTCTCAAATTTCTTTTCATCTTTGGTTTAGCCACATAGTAGCTAAGTATCTTGTTGTTAACAGGGAAATATGGAGCAGTTTCTTTCAAACTGAGCAGAGACATTATTTCAGAATAAATAGTAATATACCAAGGTAATGCCTTTGGTATTCCATTTGAACAAATGTAAAAGGTATAGCCAAACCTATCTTTACCAAGTTCTATAAATATACTAAAAGATAGAAGAATGGTAACCACATACATGAGAGACAAATTGCCTTCAAAGTGTCCATGTAAATTTTCCCACAAAAATATGAAAGTGACATTCATTCACAATGTCAGAAGAATATTATTTTTATGCTTTGGCTCTACAGGCTTAACACATGCACCAACTTCTTTATGATTTGTTCTATCTTAGGGCTATTTTCAGCGTAATCTTTTTATGGGGCTATATTATGTATAAAAATATAGTTTTCTTGACATAAAACATATGTTCATAGGACCATAAAAATACTCCTTCTTTTGGGTGCCCAGGACCACTAATAATATCTAAGTTATTAAGACAAAATACTTTATTTTGAAGTTGGGAAAACAGTTTCAAAGTTACCTCTTTTTTTAAATTATTCTTTCTTCTTAGAGACCAAGAACTAAGTTAGCTAGTGCTTAGGAATCAAATTCTTCTTATTGTTTAATGTTTTGATTTTTCTCCTTTATGAACCAAAGCAGCTGGCCAAGATTGTTCCAGCTAAGAGGAAAAGCCAGTAGTGAAGTCAGGAGTTTCTTAGTAATCTTGTTTAATTGATAACAAAATGACACAGTATCTTCTTTAATTCTGCTTTTCAGAGGAAAAAAAGAAACTGTGCCTTCTTTATAAGTAAATTGGTTTTGGTTTGCATCAAAGGAACACCTGAATTCTTTGCTCTTTTTACCTCCTGAGGCACCACATCAAGACCAGTCATATGTATCTACCAGCTTATACTGAAAAGGGGAGTTTTATTTAATGACCATTTAATTAATACTTTATTCAATGAACATGATCTAAGAAACAGACAACAAAAGCTCTGCTGAGCTGTGTCAGAGTTAAGGATTGTGTACCTTCAAGAAATTGCAGAGAAATAAAATTTATTCTTTAGCTTTTGAGTCGAAGCAGTGCAGCTGCAGAACCTGTTTCATCCTATCTTAATGATTCTTCCATTCCATTTCCTGGCAATAAGACTTGCCCTACCATTTGCTGTTAGGAGGCTTTTCCTATCAGCTGGTTGAGCTGCCTCTCCCTCTGCTACTAGGTAGCTAGCTGGTTTGGGATTCATGGCCTCAAGAGTTCCTACTTCAGTTCCTGCCACAAGCGTATGAGTCTCTCAGTGTGAGTCCCTCTGTCACTGGAAGATTCTGGCCTTAATGACACTTTCATTGGCATCTTGTGCAAAAGATGGTTCCCAGAGCGGTCAGCGACTGCAGGCAGAAGTACTGGTAGCCTCTCCTCCCGACACCTGAGGTTTTTGCAAGAGCTGGCCAGTTGTATAAGGGCTTAGCAACTTTTTCCAATTTTGTTTGTCAATGTGCAGTGTATATTATGTGAATTTAGTAAAAGAAATTTTAAGCAAAAAGGGCTGCAGCTTGTTTTTTAAAGTGTTTTTTTGTTGTAGATATATAGAGTTCTGCGTAGTGAGAATGATAAATATTTTTAAATAGTTTGAATTTTATTTTTACAATAACAGTTTATAAAAAGAAAGCATACTGTAAATTAAACTCCTACATATACACTACTAAAATTCTCTGCTTGCAGAGCTTTCATCTGGTTTAAGTCTTCTCAAAAATGTCTTGAAATTCTGCAAATAAAACAACATTCTTTAACAAGAGTTAAATCATAACAGGCAAAGAAAATTATTTTAAATAATACCATTCATGTTCATATTCTTAGAGAACTGGTATCTGAAACCGGTTTCTTACACAGAAAGCATTTTCTGCACCCTGTAGTGTCAAAATGCAACAACTAAAATAATAATTTCATTTTATACACAGGCCAGTAAATAATCCATAGCTGTATCTCTGCTGTGTTCTTCAAATTTCTTATTAGTTCTTTCGATTATTACCATCTTTTTTTCTCACATGTTATCCCTGAAGTGAAGAGGAAGCAAATGAAACCAAATCCTTTCCTTGAGCATAAACTAGTATTATTGTTCTTATCTGTCACTCAATATGAGAAATTAATAACTTCCTTCTACCCTTAAAGTGACTTTCAACTAATTGCTTGGCAGAAATTTATGGGCAGGGTGAAGGCCACAAGCTAGCTTTGTGTCATACAGATTCGATATTTCCTGAAAAAAGAGGGAAAGTACTGCCAAAAAGGCAAATATAATCTTGATTTTGTGATTTATTTCCTGTATTTATAAAACCCCATCTTTTAATACCTGCACACAAAAGATATTAAATTGGACAAAATAATAATAAAGTCATGATTAGCAACAGGGAGACAGTATTATCATTTCTGATGTTTGGTATTTTATTTTAGAGGGACAAATTAGGTGAGCATTTCATGCACGTAAATAATGTTTGTGTCTCCTTGTAATGAGGCAGATGTCTTAATTTCATTATTCTTTGTGTAGTTTCCAATTCCTTTTATTTGTATGTCTTTATTGTTAGAACAAAATGAAAAAATAACTTTATGAAGTAACCTACCTAGCTGATAGACTTCAGTTTCATTCTATTTGCTTGCTTTGGTTTTTTGTGCAATGGAATAAATCTGGTTTCTCTGTTCAAATTTCTGTGCAAGACTCCTCACAAGAAAAATCTTTCAATATAATCCTAAGAGTAGTTCTCTTGTTCACCTTGAAAGAAAACAAATAAGTAGGAGGCTGGTCCAAAAAACTTTAGCTGTCAGTTCAGCTTCCTAATAAAGCCTCTTCAAATCCTCAACCTGTTTCTGTGTCTTATTGTCCTAGACAGTCAGATCAGTCTTTCAGGTGAAAGAGTGTTCTTTCACCTGGTCTCACCTCAAGTCAACAACTAGAATCTAGATTTTTAAAAAGACATGAAATATCCAAAGAACATAAGAGACATTCATCAGCGAGAGAGACCAATAAGGCTCCTCCTGTTTCCTGATTAAAAAAGACACAAATGCTATGCCAGTGGCATTCTTCAGCAATCTTCAGTGAGCAAAGACCTAGAAATTAGCTGCTCAAAGTAACTCCAGTTGTATGTAGAAACATTCATTTTGGTTTGCACTTCTATTCCATTGCCAAATTAATGTAACATGAAAGAAACAAATGAAAAGCAAATGATATTTCATTTCATTCTAGTAACTTATTTTCAGTGTGAAAAAGATTGATAAGAGTACGGAAAAAAAATCTGAGTGATTACATGTAGAGAAAGAAATATGTCAGAAATAAAGGGTACATAAAGGGACCTATTGAAAGATTCGTGTCTTACAAAATATACTAATGTGGGTGAGGATAAAAAAGAGTGAAGGATAGTTCAGGAATTTCTATTTCATTTTCCAAAACGTATATTTGGCCTTCAGGCTAAAATACTGTCTTGTAGATGGGGTTTTTGTCTTACCGCCTGTTGTTTAGGCTAGAAGGTGTGACACTGTGTCCCTTTTGGCTGAAAGAGGCCAAAGAAGGAAAACTTTGAGTTCTTTTCCTTCTTCATGGTTCTTCTTAGGTTATCTTTTTAACATAAAATGTGTTTTCTTGATTCAATATCAAATTTTTTTATGTCGTGAAATATGGAAGTGTACACATGCCATTTTGATGGTGGAGACCCAGATAAGCAGTCCATGGTACTATGTGCCAGTCCTTAGAGGAGAAGCTTGGAAGAAAAAGTTATCATCGATTTGTTTAAAAGAGAACAGCTTTCTCTCCAAATCTTGCCTCTTTTCCTGAACATTCACAGGGAAGTAGCTGTTAATACATTTATGCACAGCAGTCATCTTCCCAACTAGTTCCCTATCTTAAAAATAAATTCTGTGTTATTTAATAAGTTCATTAGTGAAAACAAATTTCAGTTGATGTATTAAATTATACTTAAAATGCTTCAAAAACATTCATTTCTGAGATAGGGAGAGGACATGGGAGCTGATTTCACCTTTCTTATGGTTGGTGCTTATTTTCCCTTTTTACTTCTTCAAGGTAGTTTCTTCTTCTTACCTAAAAGCCCGATATCTCCAAAATTTTTCTATTTTCACATGTCCTGTGAAGGTGGATTTTCTTGGAGAAAGAGGGAGACTTCATTTTTCCTGTCACATCCAATAAATATCTCCTGTTATGTCAAAATAGACCTTGAGGTCCCAACATGGCACCGACATCCCCAAGCATAGCTTCTCATCTTGTAGATCTCCTTGAGTTTAGTCGGTGGCTTTCTTCTGAAATCAGTGATCATTTTCAGTCTAAAGTTTTTAAATCTGTTTAATGTCGGTGTGTATTTTTAAGTGATTGATGTGTACTAAAAATGGTAGAAGTGTAAAGGAGCAAGAAGTATCGCACTCACTGATTAGTAAGTCACTGACTTTAAAAATGCAAAGTAAGAGGAGTGCATAAGTTGAAGATTGCTGTATAATTGTTTGCTGTTAACAGGAAAATGCAAATCTTCCAACATATTTACTGTACTTTTTTTCCTTCAGTTTCTTGTGACTTGTATATGAGTGTAGTTTGGGAATGGGAGGTTTAACCAAAATATAGTGTCAACTATTTAAAAAGAATGAAATCCATAGTACATTATTTGGGGGGATTTTTTGACTACCTAGGCAATAATTGAGTATTTTTTTGAAACAGTTGGTTTCTTAATGTCTTCTCCATAACTTCGAGTTATCCAGGTTCTCTCTAAGTTCTGCTATCCTTAACACACTGGAGAAAAAGGAAAGGTAATGACCCAAGATAAACATGTGAAAACTTTCTCAGGTTAGAAGCTCCAGCATTTGGCAGTGCATGCCCTACTTAGCAATGTCTCACTGTGTATGTGATAAGATTGTTTTAGGCTCTTCATGACTCACTATTCACTTTTTCAAAGCTTCAGATATTTATGTTATACCAAGAGGGAGGAAAAGTCCTACATAATTAGCTCTGTTTACTTTGATTAATAATTTTACTTATATACTAAGTGAAAAGTTCTGTTTACTTTGATTAATAATTTTACCTATATACTAACTGAAAGTATTTTTCCTTAGGTGACATAGCTAGAGCAAAATATTTCCTTTTTAATGTCCAATTTGTTTAACTTCTATTAAGAAGGACGTTATTTTTCCAGCAATTACTCCATCTCTGACTTTTTTCAGTTCCTAATAAGAAAGTACTGCATAATACTGGAGTGTGTACACTGTCTAGCATAACTTATTTTGCTAAAAATAGTAAGTTGGAATTTCTTACCTCGACTCAACTATTTAGCAAGAGTTGTGCCAAAGTTTATAAGGAAGTTCAGGGCTGGAATGCAAAGCAGGAAGATGGGAGATAAACTGGATTTCTAATGCTGATATTTACTTGGAAGGTTAACTTTTTTTAACCCGATATTCTGTATAGTACCTGGCAGTTATTTTTAAAGTGACAGATTTTTGGCAACTACCTGATGTTTCTGAGGCTATAACATGTAATAGTAACAGAGAAGGAATGGTTCTTTTAGAAGTAGGATCTTCTAGCAAATTGAAATAAAATAAACAAGCTGTCCGCTTCAGTAAAACTAGTTTAGATTCCAAAATCAGGCTCTCGGTTACTATGTGGTACTGGTGAAAATACTCTTCTGTTTTGTTTTTATGATGCTTGAGGTGATATATTCTTGAATGCAGTCCAATCCTTCCAGCAAAGGAGTTTTTCTAGTGTACTTTTGGGTGCAAGTTATGTTTTCCCAGAGTAACTCATCTAGCTTGTAATAATAAATGGCTTCATAGAATTTACAGAGCTACCTTTAAAAATAGAAAATTTAAGTCTTGGCGTTACCCAAGCAGCTTTTAGGATTGCAAAGATAATACACATATGTGCTGTAATTCTCACAGGGTTTGGCTGAGTTGAACTATATGTGCACGTTCGGTTACATAGACCTTTAGAATTTTAGATTTGCTTATAAAGTAGGAAATGAATGCATAATCCAAAATGTATTGTGCACTATAATTGTGCTGTGGTTAATTCACATTAAGTTTCAATTAGACAAGAATGTGACAGGACCATTTAATTAGTCAATAAATATCTGTCGCTGGAAGTTGACAACCTGGAAAGTAGTCTGCTTTGGCGGTTGTTATCCAGCACAAGTTCTGTCAGGCAGTATGTGTCATTAGATGTTGTGCAAGGCCTCACCTTAAACTGGAACACTTGAGAGTAGATGGTTTTAACTTTGATTCTCATTCTGCTGTTAACGATATGTTGACAAGAAGGGTGGAATTTTTTAATAAGAAAAAATAAAATTATAAAGGTCTTAAGTAACAAGCAGTCTGTGTTGGCTGTGTCATATTATGTAACGTATCAGACTGTCTTTTTCCCCTACGTATGATGTGTGATATGCTTAAGACTTAATCACCCAAAGTTGTTAAGTAGAAATTAATTAAAAGTGTGTAATTATGTGTTTCTTAGAAATAATTGGTGTGATTAAAAATCCAACTTTAATAACACAATGGCATCAAAATGTTTTTCATACATTTTCGTTGTATTTGGTTTTTTAAAAAAATTAAAATAGTGGGTTTTAAAACTATATTGCATTAATTTACATAATTACATTTTCCTTCTCAAAAAATATTAATGCCCATCTATTTTCCATCCTGCATGTACAGAATTACAGTCATATGAAATAAAGTTAGAAGCACACGACCTCTTCAGAAGTAAGGATTTTAATAACAGATCTTGATTGTTAAATCTGTGCTTTCTCAGTTCATGAGTACTGGGAACTCCCCTAGGTAAAATTTAAAAAAATAAGCATTGACTGTAGCTGTCTTCTCCTTTTTTGTTTATATTTGTTGAAGAGCTGCCATGGTATCTGTTTAAAGACTCATGCTATAACAGTCGTATTTAATGTTGAAATATATTGTCATTGTGCTTTGTGATTTTTCAACGATCAGTTATAGTTGTGGTTTTGCTTTTTGGGTTTTTTACATGAGTGGTGATGCCTTCACCTCACGAGCTTTGCATACCATGTATTGTACCTTTTGCAAATGCACTTTCAAAGTGCTGATCTCTAGTGGGGATTTTTTGCTTGTCTTGCCATATTCTTCTTAGGTAAGCAGTCTCGTGACTTCAAGAAGTAGCCCACACATGCTGGAAGACACATCGGAAAGGTGCTGGTGGTATTCAGGAGAAGCATGACTTCTCTAGGGATGAGGTGCACTCAGCTTTAACGAGTGCTGGAAAACGTTTGGTTAGAGCTGTCCAAAGCCAAGGGCAGTAGTCCTCAGAGTCATCAATGCCTGAAACTACAATACGTCTCTGACTCTGCATCAAGTCCACCTGTTGTGGAAGAGGCCATTGCCATGGCCATAAGTATATAGGACTAACTATCCATTTACTTTTCTGACCAATAATTGTGGCTGTTACTGGCCCTGGAATGGAAAGAAGAAAGGTAGCAGAGAAGGAAGAGGCAAGGCTGAAATTGCTCGAAACTCTCCATTATTTATGGAGTTGCTCTACCTATTAGGATTTTGAACTCGGGAAACACATACATCCTTCACTGGTGTGATCTTTTTTTTTCCTCCTGATAGATAAGGACATGGCAGCTACTTCATCCTCTCCTCCTCATCAGACGCCCTGTGCAGAAGCTGGGGAATAGAAGAGAACACAAGGAAATAGTTGGCCATTTTCCTCCCCTGCCTTGAGGGATATTTTAAGGAGGGTGTAGCATCAAGTGAGATAAAACAGCAATACATTTATAAAGGGGGTGTTAGAGGACTAAGAAGAGGTTAGTGAACGGGGATGTATTGGAATGAAATTACTGCATACAGAATTTAGTGCACAGTGAAAAGAATGAAACATCATCAGTGTTCTAGGTGAAAGTATTAACTTAGAGCTAAATAAACTATCATGAAGAACAAGGAGAAGCAGTTAGATAATTAGAAATAAAAAAATGAGACCTAGACTAGTAGCAATAAAGTGTTCCTCATGGAAGCTACATGCAGAAGATTCATTTCTTTTACACCTCTGAAGAAAATATGACAAATATTGTGCACCAGAAATCAAGGAAAAAACACATCAGTTGTCAGTTGCACATGGAGAAAATCCTTTCCTGCATTTATTGTTGCAGCTGAAATCTGGAGTTAGTTCAGGAGACTGTGTCAAGACTTTTCTAGATTTCTGTTGCTATAGTAAAATCTAGTTCTTGCTGCTAATGAAATTGGCAGCCAACTTCCTCCTAGAAAACACATTATCCCACAAATGAACATGGGATTAACTCACTGATAAGTAACACTAAGGTATTTCTTTGGCCTTCCCTGCCCTTTGCTGAGTATGGATCAGAAGATCTGACAAAAGGAAAGGTATTCTCCCGGCAACAATCACTTCCACTCATGTTACAGAAAACTCAGAAGAGCAATACACCTACTTTCCTAGCAGTAAGCTCTTTTAAAAAGACTCATGCAATTTTCCCCACAATACTGACAATTCTAGTTGAATTAGTTAATATCCTGGCCATATTTTTCCACATCCTTCTACCAGTGAGAAACATTTCTACATTTAAAGTTCCCTTGGCATGGTATACAACCATGTCTGTCTGACTTGTTTTACTTGATGCCTAAATGTCAGCTGAAGCTATTTATAAGGGATCCAAATGTAAGTGTTATCCTGGTCATATTATACAAGATTTTCCTTGTCTAGTAACCAGCATCTTTGGCAAGGACAGAGAAATGTTGTCAAATTTGGCCAGTTTTTTATCTCAAATTCTTTCTCATCCAAGAGATTGTGCTACACTGAATCCTCTACATAATGCTTCCTAAATCACCATTGTGATATCCAAATTTCACCTATCGTGGTGTAGAATTTATCTGTAAAGTGAACTAACCCAAAACTGTCATTCTCACCATTTTAAAAACATTTACTATTCCACTGGATTTAGATATATTTATTACTCTGTGTGTTGTGCCTGTGTTTCTTAAGATGAAAAAGGTCAGGTTCTCAATGTTTTTCATGACCCACTTTTTCTTGTTTGATTCTGTTGCCCAGTGGGTTTGTAATTCTTCTCTTCTTTTTCTCCCAGCTGGCAGCATTGACAGTAGTTCTTTATTTGTCATCCTTTCCTCAGAGTGTGATAATATTTTATCTAGGCTATTCTGTAATTGTTTAACGCAATAAAGTATTGCTTGAATATATTGCTAATCAATAGACTCTTATCACTTACGGGTTAATCTGGTTTGGTGCTAGATCTTCCCTTCCTACAGAAAACCCACCAGAAGAGAAGCGAGAGCTGCCAAGGAAGTGCATGAACCTGACCTTCAAATATTTCAAAGTAGTCGCTTCATTGGGTGGAAATAGTTCAGTGGTGCGCTGAGCAGAAAAGGATCTGAGCCTCTGAGTTTCACAGATATTTTGGATCCCTGATATAGAAGAGATTTTGTCCTACTTTGAATCAATCTTGCTTCACTTCCTTCTGATTAGTGAGTTCCTTCAGGTCATGGGCTGTTAGCAGACTCTCTCTGAGCACATTAACACCTGCCAATGAGCCAATGTGCAATATTGATGCTGAGCCAGCATTAATTCCTGCTAAGGTCTTGACTGCTGCCTTTGCCACCTCACTAAGGAACAATCCCAAGAGTACTTACTTTTCTCTACCACCTTCTTGTGCCCTTGTCCCTGCTAACAAAATCCTACAAATCTTTAGAACGGAAAGCTCGGTAAAGAAAGCTACTATGGAAAAGGCATTGCTTCTTCCACCTTTTTTTCTTTTCTGACCCAGGATCAAATTTCAATGTCAAACTTGAAGTGTACTGAATACTGCTTTTATATCATGTACTTTTAGCAATAAGGTAAAAAGAAAATCTGAATATAAGGCACTCGACACACTGTGACATAGGCGGCAGGTACTCAGGAATAGTTCTGACACTGTGGCCACCAAGGGCAGCATATCGGGAACGGGGAAGGATAATGACTGTTGGCTCTCAGTGATGCATACTGAGTGACTCTCAGAGCTCAGCTGGCAGCAGTCGCAGTGCAAACTGTCAGTTTCTTAGTCAAATTACAAGTCAAATAGAGACATAGATTTCAGGTTATAAAATGAGAAGTAGCAAATGTACAATAAATTGGAAAATGAATCTTTGGATTCTGTTTAAACCAGTGAATAGCAGAGGTTAGGTTTGCGAGTAAGCACTTTATGACAAAGGCATTCATTATACTGGGGAGAATTATCTGCTCTTAGTTGTGAGTCATACTCCTCTCTTCACCATCCTCCTTCCTTATTTAACCAAGGAGAAACAAAATGCTGTGGGTCAAAGCCCAGCTTTGTACACTCAAAACAAACACACACCCCACGCTCTAAAGTCACAGGCCATTCATAAATAGTCACTTTTTGA